>NC_143264.1:51046871-51348794 GCF_984573655.1 Nuphar pumila | reverse complement strand
TTAACACAAAAGATAGCCTTGATAAATTTGATGCTAAATCCGTTGAAGGCATATTCTTAGGATATTCAAGTCATAGTAAAGCATACAGAGTTTTTAATAAGAGTTCAAATACTATTGAAGAATCTATGCATGCTAGTTTTTGTGAATCTATTGATCAATCTGTTCATAAGTAGACTAACGATGATGATGTTGAAAGTACAGATTTATTCTTAGATAACACAACTAAACCCAATGAAGATGATCTACAAAGAATATTTGTTAAAATCAGAGATCATCCTCAAAAGCAGATTTTGGGAGACCTGACCAAGGGGGTTCAAACTAGAGTTCAGCTGGAATGTATTGTAAACATGGCATTTATTTCTCAACTTGAACCAAAGAAGATTGATGAAGCCATCATCGATGAGTTCTGGATGCTAGCCATGACTGAAGAACTGAATCAATTCCAAAGAAATGATGTTTGGGATCTTGTACCAAGACCAAAAGATCATCAGATCATTGAGACAAGATGGATCTTCAGAAACATGCTAGATGAAACAGTAATGTTATAAGAAACAAGGAAAAGCTAGTAGCTCAAGGATACAACCAGGAGGAAGGTATTGATTTTGATGAAACATTTGCTCCTGTTGCTAGACTTGAATCTATTAGAATGTTTTTAGCATATGCAAGCTATATGGATTTCAAACTATATCAAATGGATGTTAAAAGTGCTTTTCTAAATGGTTTTATAAATGAAGAAGTTTATGTAAAACAACCTCCAGGTTTTGAAAATAAACAATATCTGGATCATGTTTTCAAACTAAAGCGTGCTTTATATGGTTTAAAACAAGCACCTCGTGCTTGGTATGACAGACTTAAAACCTTTTTATTAAAAACCGGATTTTCTGTAGGCAAAGCAGATTCTACTCTATTTGTAAAAATAGTGAATGATCATACCCTAATCATTCGAATTTATGTGGACGATATCATCATTGGATCTACTGACAGCAGTCTTTGTGAAGATTTTTCTAAGTCCATGCAGAAAGAATTCGAAATGAATATGATGGGAGAACTCACCTACTTTCTTGGACTGCATATTAAGCAAACCAAGGATGGAGTCTTCATCAATCAGTCTAAGTATGCTCATGAACTTCTGAAAAGGTTCAACATGAACTCAACTGCTTCAAAGAATACTCCTATGAGCACAACTACTGTATTGGATAGAGATGAAGATGGTAAGACTGTGGATACAAAGTTATACCGAGGTATGATAGGATCACTACTTTATTTAACTGCTAGCCGTCCAGATATAATGTTCAGTGTTTGCTTGTGTGCTAGATTTCAGTCAAATCCAAAAGAATCACATCTTAAAGTTGTAAAAAGAATAATGAGATATCTAAAAGACACAGTTGATTTTGGGTTATTTTATTCAAAATCATCTACATTTGATTTAATCTCATACAGTGATGTTGACTTCGCTGGAAGTAAATCTGACAGAAAAAGCACAAGTGGAACATGTCATATGCTAGGGCACTCACTAGTTTCATGGTTCAGTAAGAAACAAAATTGTGTATCATTATCAACTACTGAAGCTAAATACATAGCTGCAAGCCTAGCATGTACATAGGTCATCTGGATGAAACAAACCTTAAAAGATTTTGGTTTAAAATTTGAAAATACAACCATTTTCTGTGACAATACTAGTGTTATAAACTTATCTAAAAATCCTATTTTACATTCTCGAACTAAGCACATTCAAATCAGACACCACTTTTTAAGAGAACAAGTCCTAAACAACATAATCAAACTAGAATTTATTCCCACTAATAAACAATTAACAGACATTTTCACTAAACCATTGAAAAATGAAGACTTTATAAGAATTAGAAGAGAGTTAGGAATCTGTAAATTAAGTGATTTATAAGTTTAATCCTTATGACTAATTAGGATATAACAAGATTAGTCTACTGGAGTTCACCTCTACCAAATATTAATACAAACTGTACTTGACAAAATTCATCTTAACCAAAGATTAACAAGTAAGAATGATAAAAACACTTTATGTCAAATCTTGTTTTCATTTACAAATTATTTTTTTGTCATAATCGAGTGTTTGTATTTCTTACTATTTTTTATATTTTGTCATCATTCCATTCACCACCTTTTTCAAAGTTGAAAAAGAGTCTTTCATACGTCATAAAGTTTTTCTTTTAAATTAATGCTTTATGTCATCTTTTATAGTACAATCTACTTTTTGTCCTATCATCTTTCACACTTTTCTATAAAAAAATCCATAAAAAGACTCCTTGACAAACTTGTCTTTCATCTTATCTTTTAATTATTAAATGTTCTTTTCATTAGTACCATTAGTACCATTAGTACCATTTTTCTCTTTCTCTCTCTTTCATACGAAATGTGCCTCCATTCTTTTCAATCCGTGACTTTGACTCTTCTACAAGTTTAGAAAAACTTAATTTTATTCTCCAAAAACTATGAACTCCCTCCAATCGAGTTTCTTTAAAAATATGTCTATCAAATAAACATTAATTCATGTCAATCATGACTTTACTTTATGTCATTCATCTCATATCAATCATGAATTGTTTTTTGTTTTTTTGTCCATTCCTATCCTACTCGAAAATCCATATATGTCATCACCTTTTCTTTATGTCTACTCTTACTCCTTCCACGCATATCCATAAAAACTACTTCTTATATAAGCAATCATTACCTTTTACTCATGAATTTCTTTTGTCTTCTTCTAAATTCATCTCTCACGAATATAGAATTTATTCTAATAAAGTAAAAATATTGTTTAAAGTTGTTTGTTTTATTAGGCCATTATTTATCTCACATGATAACACTCTTACACACCTTCCTTTTACGATTTTTTATCTCATCACATCTTCACATGAAAACCTTTAAAATCTATGGATCATAATGCACATCGTGGAACACACCTCCTTGACTCTATTCTTTTATCCTATTTTATTCATCCATCACACATCACTTCTAATGAGCACTCCATACTCAAATTATGACACACTTTACAATTCGATGGACTCTCCCTTGATAATATTTCCTTATATAGTAAAACAATTTTTTGAAACTATGTTCTTCTTGTCACCTTTCCTAATATAATATACTCTCATCAACACTATCCTCCAAAGAATGATTTGATCTATCATTCACAAGAGACCTAAGTTACAACTCACGAGTTCTCACTTCAACTAAAATCTAAATTTCATTCACTTCAAATGTCACTAACTTCCTATCATAATAATTTTCTTCTCTCTATTTAATGAAATGATTCTTTCCTCACCAATTCGTTCGAATACTTCTATTATCCTTCAAGGTATTACTCTATCCAAGTTCTTATTTCCTTCAAAACTTCCTATTTTCTCAAGATTACTTAAAATGGCATCCTCTTCAACATCCTCCGATGTCAACATGATTGAAGCAGCTGAATTGAGATATCCAGATCTCATTCACCACTTTCACTCCATCAACTCTATGCCAATTCAAATCGGTAAACTAGTTCACCTTGAAGCATTCCCCTCATTTGACCTACAAACCTCCCTTTCGGATTTTGTTCATATTTTAGAATCTTCCCAATCTATGACCATTTGTCCCCATCTTATCAAAATTTTCTACACCAATCTTTCAGTTGACCATGATCATTCAACTATCAATTCCATGGTTCATGGAAAAATCATTTCTTTCGATATTCCTCAATTAGGTCGCATTCTCAATATTTCTTCTTATGGCATTGAACTCCCCAACATAGTTCCTATGGATCGGACTGTGTTTAAGAAGATCCTCCTCTTCACTCATTCAACCCACTTCTCGTGGCATACAAGCAATTTAAAGCCTCATGCTCTGTTATTGTCACAAATCCTCTCATCCAATGTCTTCCCTAAATCGCCATCCAAGGGATTCATTGCTAATGAAATTTTTCTTCTTCTCTATGTAATTTTCTGTGCTTTTCCCATAAACTAGTCCAGTATCATCTTCAACAACATGATTAATTTTCGTTTCTTCCGCTCTCTTCCTTTCGGGTATTTCATCTCCCTTATTCTTCAATACTTCCAAGTGCCCCTTCGAACTGATGTCGTCTTCTACTCCATTCATGCTTTTGATGACTCCTACCTCCCTGAGGAAGAGTCAACTCAACTCAAATCTGACAACGAAGGCCATGAAGAAGCAGATCCAGCAGCAACTTCTGAACTAGACATCTTCTCAACAATTATCAATGTCCAGAATACCCAAGATCTCCTTCTGAGGAATCAAGCCTTCGAATCTTTGAAGATCGGCCAAGATGCTTTGCTTCGAAAGTTTCATCCTACATCCGACTCTGAATGAACATTTTCTATTCATTGGTCTGTAATAACTTTTTTTATACTCAAATCCCCTCCTTTTTGTCCATGACAAAGGGGGAGAAAAACCTGTCTCCTATGATGGAGAAAAATACTCTGACCTTTTTTTGTTTCATCAAACTTAAAACTTTTATGTTTTATGCTTATGTTTTATTCATTTTTATAATATCATTATTATTATGCATATGGCTTTTTGACAGGGGGAGCATATTTTGTCATTATCAAAAAAGAGGAGAATGTTGAGAAACTAGGTTTTGATGACACATAAAATGATATACTTTCATATAGGCTTTAATATGATATGATAATATGCCTTCATGAATAATGTTATATTATGACTGGATATGATTTGTCATGTATTTAACGAGTATTTATTGCAAGGTTATTTCACCCAAAAAGGATGGAGACCTCCTGCTCAAGTACAACCTTTGGTACAATCATACTCTCTGAAGAAAAAGTTTGATGGGCCATTCATTCTTAAAGATCATCCAAGGAGATCGGCTACTTCAAGATGAAGATTTTTTTCTTCTTTAGAGTCATATGTAACAGAACCTTCAGAAGGATGCATAGTTCATATTTCATATTACATGCTTTATCATACAAAGTCATCTATTTGCAAAAGCTATGTTTCATAAAAGCATATGATATTTCAAAAAGAACCTTTTTGAAAACTAATCATTGTACATTCTTACAAACTTTTATGAAAAGGTATTTTGACAAGATATAATAGCTCATGATTTCAAAAGCATTAATTGTACCTTCTAACATGCATTTATGAATAAGACAACTTGAAAAAAAATAAAAACTAATGATTTCAAGTATGAAAGAAAAAGACAAAATGAATTTAAGTCATAATACAAAATCGTCTACCTTGAATTGACAATGTAAGAAAACTAATATTATTATATTTGAAAAAGACTTTAGTTACTTTATACAACTCAAGAATGTCGACTTACTTAAAGTCATCATTCTTTTTGTAGACATTAAATACCACCTCAAAAGCATTCAAGAAACAACTATATGTTTAATAATAAACTCCACACAAGAATGTTGACTTACTTAAAGTCATCATTTTTTCTGTAGACATTAAATAAACACCTCAAAAATCATTTGAGAAATGACCATTTATAAATAAAGTAATCAACAAAGCATTTATTAAACTTACATACATTTAAGTTAAGAAGTGATGATTTGTAAGAAAAATATTAATATACTACAAATCATTAAATTGAGTAAAAACAAAACTTCATGATGACTTACAACCCAACGTTCAATGTACTACAAATCATTTATTATGAGAATAGACCTTTTACAAATTATATCACATTTAAAAATACTACAACGAATAGTGTACCCCAAATACTACACTTATAGAAAGAAGACTTTTTGAAAATACAGTATAGTACACATATCTTTTTACACAAAGTTGTTTTTAAAATGACTTGACATCTCACATCTCAAAAGGACAATCATTCCAAAAAGGCAACGACTATTTTCTTGAGACTATATATACACTAACAAAATAATATCTCAGACTAGACATGTGAGCTTACAACGAGAAAAATTCTTATTCGATATTTAAAAAAGAGAGCCTAGAAAAAGAAAGAGAAAATAAAGAGAAAAAGTCAAGAATAGCTCTTTGACAAAGAGTATTATTTGAGTGAAAAGAACAGAACATTCTGAGAATCCTTCATTTGTGCATTCATATCATTCTGAAAGTTCTATAGGAAGTATTGTAACTTTCTGTTATTCATTGTATCCCTTCTCTGTTGAGAGAAGTAGACCTCTGAGAAAGAGGGTGTTTTCCCTTCTCTGTTGAGAGAAGTAGACCTCTGAGAAAGAGGGTGTTTTCCTTCTCTGTTGAGAGAAGTAGACCTCTGTGAAAGAGATGTTTCCCTTCTCTGTTGAGAGAAGTAGACCTCTGAAGAAGAGGGTGTTGTACTATTTATCCGGTAACTCAGATTTTATAGTGAAAGGCTCAAGTGTTTTGCTTGGGGACTGGATGTAGGTCAGTGACTTGACCGAACCAGTATAAATCTTATGTTTTATGTGTTGTGCCTTATTGTCATATTTTTTATTTTATCAATTTATTTCATATTTCACTATCCCCCCCCCCCTCTAGTGGAATTTCAAACTTTGTATGTTTTACTATGACTTGAATATCCTAGAAATATGTCTTCAACAAATTTAGCATCAAATTTATCACGACTATCTTTTGTATTCAGGATAAAGCATTTACACCCAAAGACTTTAAAGTAGTCTATTCTTGGAGTTCTGTCATAGAATCATTCATAGGGAGTTTTATTCAAGAGAGGTCTAATAAGTACTCTATTTGAAATATAGCATGCAGTATTAACAGCTTCAGCCCAAAAATGTTTAGCAAGATTGTTATGTTGAAGTATAGTTCTGGCAGATTCTTGAAGGGAAGGGTTCTGTTCTTTCTTTCTACTACACCATTTTGAGGTGCAGCTCTAGGAAAGGCAAAGTTATGTGAGATACCATGCAAGTTACAAAAATTTACAAAAAGATCATTATCAAATTCTCCTCCATGGTCACTACAAATTTTAACAATTGTAGAGGATTTTTTATTTTGTAATTTTTTACATAAAATCTCAAATGCACAAAACGTATCACTTTTATTTTTCAAAAAATATTACACAAGTGAATCTTGAGTAATCATCAACAATGACAAAAGCATATTTATTATGATTAAGACTAGCTACCCTAGAAGGACCAAAAAGATCCAGGTGAAGAAGCTCTAAAGGTCTTTTACTTGACACAACATTCTTTGATTTGAAAGATGATTTTGACAATTTTCCTAATTGACAAGCATCACAAAAATAGTCCCTTTTAAATGGTATTTTAGGTAACCAACAAACCAAGTTATTTTTAGTCAGTTTAGAGATATATTTAAAGTTAACATGTCCCATTCTCATATGCCATAAATTTTGAGAGTCATTATTTGCTATGAGACAATGTTCAGTAATATTATCTAAGTATAATTCATATACATTATTTTTCCTTATATTTTTTAAAACAATATTTTTGTTTGTGTCCACTATGAGACATGCATCATGTTTAAAACTGACATTATGTCCTATGTCACATATTTGACTAATGTTTAAGATATTGTATTGTAAACCTTTAACAAGGAGAACGTCTTTAATAAGAGGTTTGTCGATATTACCAATATTGCCAATACCAATTATTAAACCTTTGTTGTTATCTCCAAAGGTGACAGTTCCTCCTTCTTTATGATGAAGAACAGCAAAAAGATCTGTATGTCCTGTCATGTGTTTTGAACATCCACTGTCTAATATCCATCTGTTCTTCTTTTTCAATGCCTACAATAAATCAAGTAAAAACTCTTTTTGGTACCCGATCGGGTCCCTTTTTGTTAGATTTTGGAACACATATCCATTTTGATTTGGGATTATCTATAATCTTAGAGGAGTACATGGAATTAAAATTAAAATTATAATACTCCTAGTTAGGTTCAGCAGAACCTTTTACAAAAGTGGTCTTTTGATTCAGACAAGAAGGTTTATTGTAATGAGAATAACTAATACCATTCTTGTAAAAAGAAATTTTTTGAGAGGATAGGAGTTTGTCCATGTACTCTTTTCCTTTGGTAAACTTGAAAACCTTTTTCATAAGGTTTTCAGTTTTACCTTTTAATTCTAAAATTTCTATTTGAAGATTTTTAGTCTTTGAGTTAGTAGACGACTATGAAATTCAGACAAGTGATAATGAGTCATTCACGAGCTAGTGAAATACAACTTGTAATACAATTTGATCTGAATGATCTAAATGATTAGAATGATTTGAATGTATTGAAATGTATTGTATTGATTTGAATATATTGAAATGTATTATAATGTTTGAATGTCTTGCTTGAAGATTTTTTCAATTTGATCTGAATGATTAGAATGATTTGAATGATTTGAATGTATTAAAATGTATTGTATTGATTTGAATATATTGAAATGTGTTGCAATGTTTGAATGTCTTGCATGAAGTTTTTTTCAATTTGATCTGAATGATTAGAATGATTTGAATGTATTGAAATGTATTGTATTGATTTGAATATATTGAAATATGTTGCAATGTTTGAATGTCTTGCACGAAGTTTTTTTCAATTTGATCTGAATGATTAGAATGATTTGAATGTATTGAAATGTATTGTATTGATTTGAATATATTGAAATATATTACAATGTTTGAATGTCTTGCATGAAGGTTTTTTCAATTTGATTTGAATGATTAGAATGATTTGAATGTGTTGAAATGTATTGTATTGATTTGAATATATTGAAATGTGTTGCAATGTTTGAATGTCTTGCATGAAGTTTTTTTTAATTTGATCTGAATGATTAGAATGATTTGAATGTATTGAAATATATTATATTGATTTGAATATATTGAAATGTATTGCAATGTTTGAATGTCTTGCATGAAGTTTTTTTTAATTTGATCTAAATGATTAGAATGATTTGAATGTATTGTACTGATTTGAATATATTGAAATGTGTTATAATGTTTGAATGTCTTGCATGAAGTTTTTTTCAATTTTATCTGAATGATTAGAATGATTTGAATGTATTGAAATGTATTATATTGATTTGAATATATTGAAATGTGTTGTAATGTTTGAATGTCTTGCATGAAGTTTTTTTCAATTTGATCTGAATGATTTGGATGTATTGAAATGTATTGTATTGATTTGAATATATTGAAATTTGTTGCAATGTTTGAATGTCTTGCATGAAGGTTTTTTTTAATTTGATCTGAATGATTTGAATATATTGAAATGTATTGTAATGTTTGAATGTATTGCAAGAATATTTTAATTTGTTAGAATATGGTTCATGGAGGACACAGTCATCGAGCACCCAGTGGTAGCCAGTCTGAGCCTTCATCTTCATAGGCTCTTTCGATAGGTATATCATTTAAATAATTGTATATTTGATTAGTTGAAATTTATATTATATGAATTTCTAACTCATTGTTTTGTAGCTGTTGTTTCGCCTACACATGACCCACATACGTCGAATGCAAGGTCTTCTTAGTGTGACCCACGACAAGTAATCCGAATAGTGTATATTGATGGTCGATCGTAAGTATTTCATTGTGACTTGTTCAATATTAACTTATAAAAAATGTATATTGACGGCCGATTGTTAATATGTATCTTTTCATGTGCAATGCAAGGTTTGAGCAGCAAGAAGTAATATGAAGAATTACGAAGTCATTATTGCATCATCTTTCAGGACCGGTAGCGCAATGGAAAGAGTACCCGAGAGAGGTGTTATATAGCTTAATTTCCTCATTCATGGTATGCAATCATTTATCATAACAAGCAATGTTTAATATTTATGTGTGCTAATGTTCTGAAAGTATTTGTAGGCCTCCCATCGCTTCGTGAGTTAAAACGAGGAGAATAACGTGAGGGTAGTGTGGCAGAAGGTAGCTATCAATCGATTTGCCAACATGCTGCACAATATAAAGACTGCAGCAAAAAAAGCAGCTGGTGGGATAGATGATCTACTACAGTGGAAAGGACATGGGTCGGCTACTGTCAGGAGAGATTATTGGGAGGGCATGTGCAACAAGTGGGCGAGCAATGATTTTCAAAAGTGCTCAGCAAAGGCTGCACAAAACTGAGCAGCGATGCCCGATGCGCATCTACACACAGGTAGATCTAAGACTTTTGGGAGCCACCAGAAGAAAATGGTAAGTCATCAATATATATATTATCAAATTTGTGAGTATTTCTGCATACTTATTAATCAATTTTTTATATCATGTCACATTGCAGGAAGCAGAAAAAGGAAGCATTGTGCCTTATAAGGATGTATTTGTTGAAACACATAAACGTAAGAGCACGAGAGATTTTGTATCAGAGAAGGCAAGAGCGACAATGGTATGTATTTATTATATTAATAAACATTGTAATATATAAGTTACTTTGAATTATGTTATCATAAACATTGTAATTCTTAATTATTAATTCATATTCTAATTATTACTTTGTAGGAGTCATACAAGCAACAAATGATACAACAATATGGCGATGACTCCACTCAACATCCGTCTTTTGATCCCGCAGCATGGGTGACTACTACAGGTGAACCCAAAAAGGGTCATGTGTTCAGGTTTGGGAGTAACATGAACACCACACCAGTCGTTTCCTCCTGCAGCCCGGGCTCATAGAGTTCTCTTGTCAGCATCAACTCCCAACGTCTTATTGACCCTTCTATGTCTTGGGATGGTGTTTGTCAGCGTCTTGAGGACAAAATACAACACTTTTTAAATGAAGTCATTCCCAACCTTGTCCGTAATGAGTTGTGTAACTTTTTTCAGGACAAGAGAACTTCATCTGCATTCAACATGAGCTCAGATGCCCGTCAGGTATGCATGATTGAATTGCTATAAATTTTTCCTTATAATTTTGTTAATGTCCTTCAGTTTATTACTAGTCTATTTGTTATTCAGTCATTTACTTTGTTGCATTAGATTAGGTAGATTGCATATAATTTATTTCATTATGTTTTGTTTATAAATACTATCATTTTTGTTCTCTTTTGTAGGATGATGGAGATGATCAGTGTAGAGGAACTGATGGAGGCATGGAGGAAGGGGCAGATCAAGAAAATGAAGAGGATGATGCCCAAAATCTTGGCAAAGATTAGATTTTTTTGTTTAATTTGTTTGACAAACTTGTAACTAATTATAACTTCGCAAGGACTGTACTTGGTAGTTAAAGTTTGCTTAACTTAGCATTTCTGTTTAATTTGTATGCATCAAAATAAACTTTGAATTTGGATCGATTTTCAAGAATCGATTTTGAAAAGGGATCTTTGGTCTTGAGTTTTGAATTCAGGACCTGAAATAGGAATTTTTTATTTGGAAATTGAATTTAGACTTAGAGAAATATATTTGAAAGTGGTTTTGGAAAATAGAAATTGGAATTGGAATCTTGAAATTCAGATGAGATTTGAAAATGAAATTGAGTTTGGAATTGAAAATCAACTTGAAAAATGGAACTGGATTTGAAAATCTGAATCCTAGATGGAATTGGATTTGAAATCTGGAATCCTAGATGGAATTGGATTTGAAATCTGGAATCCTAGATATAATTAGATTTGAAATCTGGAATCCTAGATGGAATTGTATCCGAAATCTGGAATCAAAGATAAAATCGAATTTTGCAATCTGGAATCCAAGATCAAATTAGATTTGAAAATCTGAATCCAATGTGGAATTTGATTTGAAAATCTGGGATCCAAGATGGAATTAGATTTGAAATTCTGGAATCCTAGATGGAATTTAGAAAATTTGGAATTGAAATCTGAAATCCTAGATGGATTTGGAAAATTTGGAATTGAAATCTAGAATCCTAGATGGATTTGGATTTTGCAATCTGAAATCCAAGATGGAATTGGATTTGAAATCTGGAATCCAATATGGAATTTAGAAAATGGGTCTGGATATTGAGAAATTTTGATGAGATTTGAAAATGGATCTGAACCATGAAAATCTAGATGGGACTTGAAGATAGATCTGGATTTTGGAAATCCAGATAGAATTTGGAATTGGATTCAAGAAATCTAGATAGAACTTGAAGATGGATTTAGATTTAGCACTAATCTTTAGAATTTTGAACCTTAATTTTAGAGTGATTTGAAGATTAGAAACTCAAAAGATTTCAGAAAGAACTTGGATATTTTGAGAATTTTGAAGTGAAGAATAGAAAACTTGATTTTCGAAATCAGGAGATGAATCTGGAATTTCAAAATTGGAATTGAACTTTAAAATTTGATCTGGAATATTGAATTGAATTTGAAATTGAATCCTAGAAATGAATTTGGAATTCCAAAGTTGAATTAAACTTTGCAATTTAGAATGTTGAAGTCTGAACTTTGAAAATAAGATAAAATTAGAAATAGAAAGATGAGTTTGAATTTATAGATAAGAATTGAAGATTGATTTGAGAAATGAGAAAAATATCTAGAAATTTATCTCAAAATCAGTTGGATTTTTGAAGAAAACTTGAAATACTTTTTAAAAAAGATATAGGTCTATCCTAAATGATGAAATGAATTAAATAATTTTAAAATTTGGATTTAAAAAGCATATTTCATTCTTTAGGAGAATTAAAATAAGATTGAAGATATAATACATTCTTGACTATGGTCATAAAATGTATTATAAAATAATCTGTATTTAAATTCAGATAAAGAATAAAATACATTTTGGTGCCTTTATAGGATTTGAAATAAAATTAACTTTCAATATATTCTGAATATGGCCATTGATATATATTTTAAGTTAATTTTAAGTTAATTTCAAGTTAAACTCTGATAAAGAAAGAAAAATTCAGAAAACATGATGATTTTTTAAAGAGACCTAGTGTGGATCCAATGTTATTCCATAAAAGATAAAAATTCTAAGCATTGTCCACATTTTGACTATGGCCATTAATGTGGATCATTTGTTTAAGATTTAATTACCTCTTATTAGAATGGTGCATGTGTCATTCGTGTTTCACCATTGTGGATTTTCAGAAATAAGAGAAAATAAGATGAAACAAGTAATTCTAGAAAATATGCATTCCCATACATTCTAATCTAATACAGGAAATGAAAACTTCTCATTATAATCTAGCTATTATAATTCTGAAACTGAAATTGAAATTGAAATTATAATTTCTAAGCTAAGAAAGGAAATAACATTCTCCATATATTTCCTGCAAAAAGACAGAGTTAGCATGAAGTAAAATATCAACATGGAGAGAAATTTTAAGTATTAAATTGGAAATAAAATGGATGTGTTGATAAAAGGATATATACAACATGCTAAGCAAATGAGAAAATGGGTATGAAATGTATACATGATATCTTAGACTAAATGAATCAAACATGCATATGTATCTAGGTATGATATTCATACTAAATGAGGCAATGTACATGTATTTAAATGGAATGCTTATAAAAGGGTGCCTATGAGGATACATAAATGATGTTCATGCTGAATATTAGCTGAAAATGTTATGGAAGATGCATTAACATGAGAATGCAAAGATAGAAGATTTATGCATATGTTGTGGTATACATGACAATGTATATACAATATGCAAGAAAGTATAATGGATAGCAATGGGTAATGCACAGTAAATGATTTTTTAACAAATGCTTATGATGATACGATGAAGCTCTAATAATGTTATGCACTATAAAGTGCATGAAATGCATGACAGGGCATAGATGGTAAATGCTGGAGTGAGTGCAGGAAGTGTAAGTGGTACAGGTACATGCAACAATAGATGGGGGTAATGTTGTGTTGTGAATGCAGGTACGGTGATGCAGGAAAGTGGTGAAGATGTATGATGTTGTGAGAAAAAGATAAGGTGCTGAAGATATAGCCAGTTACAACAGCATTCAGCACTACCGTAGTTGACCAAAATGAAGTCACAGCAGTGCTTACACATTGTTGTGGGTGACCAAAATGAAGTCACAGCAGTGCTTACACTAATGTTAGGCACTGTTGTAGGTGACAGTGTGGATATATATTGTTGTAGCAGAGGATGCTGGTAGGAGATGAGGAGCAGCATAGGGTGCTGCTGTGTAAGTGAAAATGAAACTAGAAATGGAGGTTCAGCGGGAGATGTAATGTACAAGGGATCACAACATCAAGATGCAATGAACCATGGTGATGCCTTGAGTGTAGCAGGAAATAAGTGAAGCAGTGAGAAAAGTGTAGCTGCAAGGTGCAGGGGAGGTGAATAGTGTTGTTTGCAGATATAAAATGGTGAAGCAATGTGAATGGGGTACTGTGAAACAAAGGTGAGGAGATGCACAGGTAACATGGAGGTAAAGTGTGTGTTGTGTATGTATGGGCAGCATATAATGAGGATGTTAATGCAGGTATAAAGTGTGCACAATATATGTTGTATAAGTGGTAATGGTGGGAAGGTAGGCTGGGTGATGACCAGTGAATGCATATAGGAAAGGAGGTATAAGGGGTTTTGTGAAAGTGCATTTGTGAAGGGAGTGAAGATGGTGTCTAAGATACGCAGGTGACAGGTAGGTGGCTGGGATAAATAGTGTGATTTGCAGAAAAGTGCAAGTGTGTGGCAGGTAAGTGGGTGATATAAGAGTGTGTGTGCCAATGACTATAGATACAAATGAAAATATTGTTGTGTAACAGGGGAAAGGCTGAGAATGGAAAGTGAACATGTTGTGGAATGCAAAAAGTGGGAATAATGCTGATACCACATCTAATACAGGTGAAATGAAATACAACAAATCTAGATCTAGCTCCACAGAGCCTGAGTTTTGCCACAGATCACAATTGAATTGTGAATCGGATAAAAACCTGTATTTTTTAAAACAAATCGGGAATCTGATTCCAAATGGAATAAGGCGCGGGCAAATGCAAATAGATGTGCATGATCAAATCGGTTTTCTCAAATGGGTTTCAACCAGATTTCGGTAGACCAAGTCTCTCCTTTTGACCCCAACTAGATATCCAGTGCTATTCACATGGGGTTTGCATCATCTTCCTACATGACTAAGAAGATGAAGCACCCTTGCAATGTATGAAAGGAGGCAAGGTGAAACATTATGAGATAGGGTGTCAACAAAGAAGATAAACTGAATACAAAGCTAATCAAACGATACCTGCAGCCCATCTGTAGGAGATAGAGCATCTCTAACCATCCAAGATACCACGTTAAGTTGTTCCTTCACACATAGACAATCTTCAGATATATGACATAAATAAAGGTGACATCCAACCTTGCTGGTTAACCTTCACAGATCAGTGTAAAAATGTTATAAGATGCATCATAAAAGTCATTCATAGAAGCAAAAAGTAACCTTCACCTTGAAATATCAAGAAATGGTAAAACAAACCATGAAACGACAATAAAAGACCTTGTCTCTGCATGCAGTCTTCTAGAGTTTTGAGTTCTAGACGATACGAAACAGTGAAAGATAACCAATGATTTTGTTCCCCTGCCTGCAACCTTGCTTGGATTCCGATCCCTAAAATGTGAACGGAGGGGCTTTGAAATGATAACAAGTGGCTTTATTTTCCTGAATATCTGTAACTTTTGTGGTTTAATTAGTCCTCTTGGAATGAAGGCTAATGATAAGATTTGACCCAGCTTAGGTAAATTATAACAAATTCAGTAGATCCCGGATGGAGGATGATACAGCAGATAGCAGACATTGTGAATGCTATGTATTGATGGTGCTGGAGGGCAGATGATAGTGAGGGTGACAGGTGATAAGTGGCAATGAGTGTAAGGGAGTGCAGAAACACATGCCAATGCGACAATAGTGGAGAGGTTCTAGAAATATTATGCAATGAGTACTTACAGTGAGCAGGGATGCTATGAAAAACTATCTGATGGGGAAAACTAAAACCACATTTTCTCCTTTCAATACATCTTGTAGCAATGATGAACTGTATTCTCTGCCTTTAGACTTATTGAAAATACCTTATTGTAGAAATCTTCAAGGTCGAACCTACCTGTTGCAAGGGATGTGACTGAGCAGAGATCCACAGAGCTATAAAATTCTACTTCATCAATGTATCTGTTATGAGTTTCAAATGTATCCACGCATCCAGCAATGAATCCAGGACACTCCAGGGACTGAGTGTGCGAAAATAAATTTTGGGAAGAGATGGAAGTCTAGTGTCTCAGAGATCCTTCTCTGAAGCCACTATCAGATGTATGAATGTCCTTCAACAGCACATGAGTAGTTTCAAGGATAGATTCTCTTGACATATCAACATCAAAATAGTCGCCAATCTCTCTGTATTAAGAACATGGGTCACATAAATGCTCAAATCGTTAGAATTTAAAAGAAACCCCTTATGGCATCTAACCTGAGAAATTTAAGCCGGCATTGACAGAAAATGAATTCCTCCATATCCCAAAATGAGGTTGCCTTGATCCTTTCCAATGATGCTTGGATCACTTAGGCAAGGAATGCAACAATGCATGATGCTATGATGAATTGTGACATAACAGTATAAAGTATGATAAAAGATAATCAAATGCCCAGAAACTGAAAGGCTTTTGAGGTAAACTAGATACCTAACTTTAGATCTACTTTTGCCTTTTGTAGGGAATCAGAGATCTGGCATATATTTCAAAATAACTTTTGCACAATATATAGAAATAATGTTGTCAGATATTAGAACTGACTTCACAACAAATCGATACACCTCCCGCATGACCCACAGCCAAACGCGACTGTAATCCATCCAATAATAAAAAAAAAAATCACTCCATCATGAAAGACTTATAGATTTAATCCAAGGGGATTCATAGGCTAATAACCATGAAATAGGGCTGGGAATTTAAAAAGGGGGGCCAAAACATGCAACAGTAACTCAGGTGAATCAAATAGAATCACAGGTAAAGCACAGAGATAAATGAATGAAAATCATGGCAAAATAAAATTTAATTAAAAGAAAATGAACAGAAATCAGTGGGATATTAAATCGTAATGCATATAGGAAACCGGGAAATCCTAAGTGCAGGTCGATCATCAACAGAAAGATAGAAATAAAATACGAACCAAAAATAAATGCAGAAAAAAAAAAAAACCATAGACTGGAATACAACACTGAACGAAATAGCAAAATGTAAAAGAAAATGAGAAAGGAGAAAATGTGTTGGAATGAGATCGTTCCTTTAATCTTGCACCGTGTAAGCCGATTTTGCTATGAGCAAGCCGACATTACATGTGTGCTTCAAAACAGAAAAATTAAAAGAAGGCATGAAAATTGAAAGTTACAGAGATAAAATGGGAGAGAAAGAAAAAGAAAACATTACCAGATTGCTTGTCGCAAATCTATCTTCCTCTTGTTTGGCAGGGATTCTCGAGGGAGAGGAGCTCGGATGATCGATCAAGAGAAGGAGAGGAGAGAAATAGAAGAGAAAAAGGAGCAGATCGTGAAGAAGATGGGGAGGTCGAAGATGGATCCAGAGGAAAATGTGAAATGAAGGGGTGAAAAGCGATCGTGAAAGAAGAAGAATGCACATGGAGGGGTGAAAAATGGATCTCTGAATGAAGCGTGAAGGGGAAAGGGTGAAGGCGGATGTCTTGGTCTCGACCCCTGCGGCTTCTTTTATAACGAGAAGCCATTAGGGGTCTTACCAAGTGGGTCCAAATATTTTTGTGAGTTTTTCAAAATGGTGGCTCCTTTATGATTTTTTTCTAAAAGGGGGTTCTAATTTACAAAAAAAAAATGTTTAAAAGAGGGTCCTAAGCTGTATCTTTCTGAATTTTCTTTTCGTTTTCTATTTTTTTGTTCTTTTTCTTTGTATTTTCTATTATTTTTGTGTTTTTGAAATAAAAACTCTTAAAACTATGGGAAAATAAAGGGTTTTAAACTATTTTTGTAAAGTTTTAAAAATATTTACAAAAGGAGTTTTCTGAGAATTCGGGGCTATTCTTTGAAAATCTCTTCAGAAAACGGGTTTGGATTCGGAGTTTTGAAGAAATATTTGAGTTTTGAACCTCGAATTAAGAAATACAAAATAGTGGATCCAAATGGATACCGGATGAACTATCTGAACCATTCAGAAAATATTTTTGGATTTTTATAAATTTGATTTAAAAATTGGATAATGATGCTCAGATTTGAATTCTAATACTGGATCCGAATCCGAAATTGAGTCAGATATAGAGAATGGATTTGGATTCTAGTGAATCCGAGAAATAACTGGAATTTAGATCGAAACTGACTCAATTTATTCAGAAAATGGAGGTTAGGGGCAAAAAAGAATTTTTTGTGATTTTTGAAAATTTTGGGGTGTTCACAGGGTTACATAATTGTTTTTTTGTTTTTAGGGCAAGCTGGTGTTAGGCAGACCCCTGTCAGTTATACTACCAGTTATGCAACTATACTATTGGGTTTTGAACCTACAACACTCCAACACAAGGTGATGTTTATACCAAACAAGCGGGTTGCATAATTGTTGGTCATATAAGTAAGGTGGATTTTGGTTGTTGGAAAGAGTTTGTGACATTAGAGACTTTGTTATAGACGTACTATTCTTGGCTCCCAAGAGGTCACAAATTTGAAACCCATAGGTGGCATCACTTGTCGTGAGGTTGAAGCTGAGTGTACTCCCTGGTGGGTAAGGTGTACCTCAAGGATTTTATCAGTTGGAGGCCAGCCAATGTATGATCGGTGATGCAGGTTTTCTCTTGGATTATCCCCAAAAAAAGGTGAGATTTGGCATGTGATGCTTTGGCGGGCCTAAGCTTAATTCTTACTAAGAGTTAAAGGTGAGGCTGGACATGTGGGGATTAAGCTATTTGAGCACCTTGTCTATTGGTTAAGTAGCTGAGATAGAAAAACGAAGATAGTTGGTACAAGATGTAGGATATAAAGTTAAGGTATGGCATAAGCTAAGGAGAAGAGAGCTAGGTTAGTAAGGTGTAGGACTAGGTTAAGTTGGTGAGGCTAGGTTTTTATGGGGTTGAGATGAACTAGGCTAGTGAGGTGCATAGTGATCGAGATTGGATTGCTTTAGGTTACTATGTCACAAAGACACGTGGACACAAGGATGCATGACGTGGGTTTGACTTGCAAGTTCAATTTTTTCTTTTTGGAAAATAAGACACTAGGACACAAAAAAATTAATTTTTAATTAATAAAATTTATTTTTGGTACTTTATTATTAAAATATATTTTTCTTAAAATAAAACCTTAAAAGATTAAAATATTTAAAATAATATTAAAATATTTTTGTATGTATCAGTATCTATCTCTACATATTTTCCTTGTTTCAAGGTGACATAATTAGATTATGGTGGGCTTTTTTTTATAAGTTAGGTTATGGTAGGCTAGTTGACTAGGTTGTAACTAGGTCAGATTAGGTTTGGCTAGACTAGATAAGCCACAAGAAGTTGAGACAGGCTATACTAGCCAAAAAACCATTTCAGAAACAAGAAACTGTGTTTCTGAAATGTTTGGAAAATGCCAAAAAATTATGGGAAATATGTTTCTCATATTTGCAAAACGTGTTTCCTATACTATGGGAAACCATTTTCCATGTGTTTCCCCTCACGTTTCCCATGTATTTTCCAAATGTTTTCCTTTCATGATATGGCATCGGCTTTTGATACCAACATGTCATTGTTGATACCGGCAAGACCCAGTATGATGATGTCCTCGAAAATACAAAGGTGTGAGGGTTATTTCATTAATTTTTATTACTTTTTTTAAATGTTTCCTAATTGTTTTCTAGTTTGTTTCCCAAATCGTTTCCTATTTCCTATTTCTCATACGCCTAAAAAAAACTCATTTCCCATTTTTGTTTTCTTTTTTGACAATCTTGGGGGGAGAGTTAACTAAGATTGTTGTAGGGTCATGCTAATATAGACTGGGTTCAAATGGACCAAGCCATATTATGTCAGTTGACTAATGTCTTGGATAGAGAGATATATGTGGGATGGCTAGAAGGCATCAAGGCTTTGTTGAGTATAGCGAGCTTGGTGAGAGTGAATAAAAATGATGGGCTTGGCAGAAGCTAAATTGGATTGTTGTTTTTTATAATGAATTTTTTTGTTGAAACTACTAATCTCAGAGTGGGGTCACTGACACCCAAGCCGTAATGCAACTTTCATGGGAAAGTGTTGAGTTGACAATTCTTTTCTTTTCTTTTTCCACCATGAATGAAACAAATATCAAATCGTCATGGTGGGAAAGTGTCATGCTAGCACAAGTGGTTTTACATTTTTTTCACCACCTACCACTTTTTATGTTTAAGTCTCTACATACCTTTCCCTTATGAAATTTTTCTCGCAAGAAGGCTGAGTTGGCAAAATCTTTTAGAAACTTGAAGGGACCCAGGACTTGATTACAAGTAGGACAAGGGAGAGGGAAAAGATGACAAGGGTGTTCAGATATGGGCTAGATGAGATTGTTAAGAATTTAGGCTCTTATCCAAGATCACACTTGGTTAAATATGATATTGATGTGATCAGAGAATGTAGACAATCACAATAGAAGTAATAGGACAAAAACTCTAGACGTGTTGTGTTTAGCTTGATTTGACTCATTTTAAAAATTGCATTGTTTTAGATAGTGTAACAACTCAAACTGGGGCTTCTCGAGCTCGAGTTCATGGACGTTAGTTCTTAGAGGAAAATTACCAAAATAACCTCAAAACCATGATAGAAATTTTTTTTCATAATAACTAAAGGATCATACATCCATTAACAATAAATATTATCATCCAAAAAGTGTCATAAAAACATAAGCAGAATCAATAAAAAATATAAACTGAATAATACTTCTAATGCTGAGAAATTTGGTGGTAGCTGAGTCAAGGTCCATGATCAACACCTTCAGCTAGCAACAGTCTCTAAACCTACAGTTATAACCAAGAGAGGGGGTGAGTCTACAAATCAGCCATTTTTTATTTACAAATTAGACATGACTATTACAACTGTAGTGAGCTCCAAGCTTCTAATCTTAGTTTAGTTCGCTAACTAAGCATATATGCAATTTATTGATTTTACCTCCTTTATCGTTCTCTATCATCATTTTTAAAGTATACATTCACATTCTACTCTAATCAATTATTTCGAAAATAGCCTCCTTGGGCATAGCAACCCATGTAGACAACTCAGAGCCTACGACATTGGTCAAACATATGAATCACTTACAATAATATAGTTCAAACCGGCTTAGACTATGGACTCACAAGTGTTGTAGTTGCTCGCCGATTGCAATCCTAGAGCCACAAAGTCCTCATCGATAGCTAGCCGAAAAGCTCAAAAGGCTATGCCTACCCCCAAGGTACTCAAAGAGTTATACCTACCTCCAAGGTGTCAAGGAGCTATATTTGCCCTTAAGGTTTTGTGGTGCATGCTACATCCTACATGTGTCTAGTGGATAATGTTTTAACCTTTAAGGGTCACCTAGGAATTTTTCAATAGATCCCAAGGTATGAACAATGTACACACCCCAAACAATGCCCTAGACCATGCCTCACCTAGTAGAGTTCTTTATCATACTCTGTATTGTTATCTTATGCACATTATTCTTTCAACTTTTATTTTTTAACGTTAGTGATTTATATAATCATCAATGTATATCCACTAACTATTTTTAATATGTAGACACATGTCATATATCTAAGGATAGCGTCCCACCATAGAGTCAACTCATTAAGTTATAACACTTACAATGCCTTTCCCAAGGTATAAGTGTGACATTCTGAGGATGCCTAAACTAACCAACATGTATTTTATTTAACCAGGGAGAAATTTGCAAATGTTCACTTACCTAAAATGCTTAACTTCCAAATCTATGGAATAACCCTTGTCTTCTCGTAAGATCTGATCTGAAATAGACAATAATCCGATATCATCATTTAAAGTTTCATATTTATAAAATAATATGAAAATACCCCTAGGATTTAATTCCAAACTCTGACTTCGTTTTCTCAGAGTTTGTACCATATCCCATGCTAATAGATTCTACTCAAAGAGAAGAATTCAAGGATCTAAAAACCACTTTAATCTGAAATCTGGGTGAAAAGTTATGCCTCATTTACTAGGCATATCAAGGGTAAAATGATATTTTTTCTCTTTCGACCATCCCTGGGTTCATGTAATTTTTCTTAGATTCATTTTGTCTTTACACCACACCTAATTCACATTTACTACAGTTCAAATTTAGTTTAACTGGATCTTTCGATTGAATTTTGGATCTAGATCCACTCTTATTTTAATACGGATGATTTAAGTTTTTCTATTATAAACTTGACTCGATCCTTAATCCAGTGCGATTGGTCCAAACCTTTTCGTAACAAGTTTAACACATGCATGGCATCAATGATGGAAAAGACTTGGATTTGAACTAAACCCAACTAGATTCAATTAGTTTTGGATCCACTTTATATACACAAGATCCGGTCTAGGTTTGGATCCAAACCGTAATCTAACTCATATTAGGAAAATTGAGGCCTTTACCATCTTGATTTTTACCCCACTCTGTATACATGTCCATATCTGCTTGCACACATGTGTGTGTATATATATATATATATATAATAATAATAAAAATACCCCTACGCTTTAATGCCAAACTCTGACTCTATTTTCTCAGAGTTTGTCATCATATCCCATGCTAATAGATTCTACTCAAAGAGGAGAATCCAAGGATCTAAAAACCACTTGAATATGATATCGAGGTGAAAAGCTATGCCTCATTTACTAGGCATATGTAAATACCCCAAATTTTCACTCACCTCCCCGACCTTTCCACCAAACGTCACAATTCATCCCCTGAGATCGTCGGAGGGCAAAATGGTCATTTTCTGAGCCTTAAACTTACAAAAGTCCAAATTTCATCTGCAACTCTCAAAATTTCTCTATCTTAGCTCAGATTTTCAAAGTTTTATTCCTGACAGGAGACGGGAATCTCCAAATCCTGGTTCAAGATTGCATTTCATAAGACATGTCTTTGCATATCATTGCATGAGCATTTCACATCATTGCACTACACAGCATGTCAATTCGAGATTCAAAACTCTCGATTTCAAAACTCTTAATCCAGAATCGAATTTTTAACTCTTTTCAAAATCGATTTCAAAACCCTAGGTCTTCAAAATTGTCAATTCTTCCCATTTTACCCCCAGGACTCTGAATGTTTTCTCAAGAAAATGATCGGGATAGTTTTCAATATGGATTTTAGCCTTGAACTTAGCAATTTTATCTCAGATTTTGCCCTTTTGTCAGCAATTTCAAATATCATTCTTTTACAAAATTGCCCTATAGGGGCACCTCTTTTCAAAATTTCTGCAATTAGTCCAAGTATTTCTTATTTGCCAGTTAGTCTAAGTTTTTATGAAAATTCCAAAAAAAGGTTTTACTTTCTTGTTTTTATTTCAATAAAGAAACAATGTGGGGTCCACCCTGAGATGGCACCACATAGGCTTTCCTTTTGTAAAAACTTGAATTTTAAAAAACCCGAAAATATAGGAGCCTTGTCTCTGGATCGGCGCCACTGGGCCCTTTCTCTCTCCTTCTATCCTCTGCCATGTGTCAGTGTGGGGTTCACCCAGAGGTGGTGCCACATGTCATTTTCTCTCACCTTCCATTTATTTGCCATGTGTCTATGTGGAGTCACCCTGAGGTGACACCACGTGTCTTCCTCCCTGCACCCCCATTGATTGACACTTGTCCTCCCTACATCTTCCTGTTTTTATCTCCTGACATGTGTCAGTGTGAGGCCTCTTTCAGGTGGCGCCACATGTCTCCAGTCACCTTCTTTTATTTCATGCCACGTGTCAATGTGGAGCTTCCCTAAAGTAGTGCCACATATCCACCACCTTTATTTCTCTCTCCCCTGCCACATGGCACTCTGGGGTCACCCTGAGTCGCCACATGTCATGTTCTACTTTTTCTAGAAAAAGTAGAATTGCCCCCCTCTCTGAGGTGGCGCCATCTGAGGTGTTTTCTCATGCAGCTGACATGTGTCTCTCTCTGCTCTTCTCAGAAAAGCAAGTGACACATGTCTCTCTCTGCTTTCCTCAGAAAAAAAAAAAACAAGTGACACATGTCTCTCTCTGCTTTCCTCAGAAAAAGCAAGTGACACATGTCTCTCTCTACTTTCCTCAGAAAAAGCAAGTGACACATGTCTCTCTCTGCTTTCTTCAGAAAAAGCAAAAGACACGTGTTCATCTCTGCTTCCTTCAGAAAAAACAACAATTCAAATATTCAAACTCCAGACTGAGGTGGCGCAAATCCTGAATTTTATTTTTTTATCTGATTTGAGATGGCGCCACATGTCTCTTTTCCTCTTTTTCCTCCCTCTTGCCACGTGTTACTATGGGGCCACCCTGAGGTGACGCCACATGGCCACCCTCTATTCTTTCAGAGCCAACCCAATTTGAATTTCAAATTCCTTCTGAGGTGGCGCCATATGAAGAGCCTCCTCCAGCAAGCTGACACTTGTTAGGTGTGGAACCACCCTGAAATGCCACATGTCCAGACCTCCTTTCTTCAGAAAAAGTAGAGGCATATTTCCTCTGAGGTGGCACCATATGCTTCCTCTATTCTTCCTTCTGACACATGTCAGTGTGGAGCCACCCTAAGGTGGCGCCACATGGCGGTCTCTCCTTCTTCCAGAGAAACAAAGCTTTGAATTTCAAATAAAAGGAAAACTCCAAGGTGGCGCCATATGGAAAGCTCCTGTAAAGAAAATCAAGCCAACTCCTTTTCAAAAAAATTTAAACTTTGCTGAGGTGTCTTACTTACAAAATTTGCATTTTATTTATTTCATAAAATCCAAAGTAGCATTCTCTGAGATGGTGCCACATGGAGGGTCCAGATGACCTCCTGTTTGAATTTCAAAATTTCTCCAGCAGTCTACAAATCCCTAGCTCATGCCCAGTCCAGGAGGAGGCTTCTCTTTGGATCTGAATTTCAACTTAAGTCTTAATCTCAAGTCCCCTTTTCCTTCCCTGAAGTCCATGCCCCTTTTGGGCTCATCTGGGCTTTTTGCATCTGGAGTCTATTCTCAAGGAGCCATCCCGTAGCCGCCCATCTCTGAAGCTCAAAAATATCAGAAGAACACAAGGTAAGCTCCCATTCGAGCTGATTATATTGAAATAATAGGCTCGTTTCAATTTGCATACTGAATTCCATGGATTTCGCATTTTTAAGAAGGGGTTCGTCCGAATGATGGATTGGACCATTCCCATAAAACAACATATATTAAGTAGGATCATGCTTCCTTGATGATTTTTCAGCATTTATGCATTAATTAGATTTAATTCGTATGTTATTTTTTTAATTTAGTATATTTTAGAAATTAATTAGGTAGTATTTAGTGTCCATTTCAATTCTGTTTCATTTCAGTAATTCCCTGTTTCTGTCAATCAGTCCACTCATTATTTTATGTTTTTATTTTTCTTTAAAAATACCAAAAAAATCATATTACGCGCCTTTAGATGTTGGTGATAATCTTCAAAACAATCGGAATCATTTGAATTCATTTACCGTGTTCAAAGTTTAAAATGCCAAGTTGGGTTTTATGACCCGGGAAACGTTCAAAACATTTGGTCTCAACTTGTAAAATCAATATCTACCTCATGTGAGATCCTATTTTCAATCAGAAAAATGCCATGAACTCGGAATTGAGTTTAGTATTTAATATGATGTTATCATATTTTTCTGATTTTTTTTTATGTCTGACAAAATCTGAGAGTTAGGGACACATGTCAGAGCCTAATTTGAGTCTCAGAGAATCTGGATCGACTTATGTCGACTGATTCTCTCTAAATATAACTTCAAATTTGGATCTATAAAAAATGAACTTTATGTTCTAAATGTCCTCTATTTTATTCTGAAATTTTGCAATTTTTAAGACAGTCTTCATGCCAGTTCCGTATTTTTTATTTCAGTCTTCTGTTTTGGTATTTACATCTGTTCTTCTGGTTTATGCGTGGAATGTTATATTTTTATTTCTCATTCAGTTGATCAAATACCAAATTCATACAAATTAAAGTTGTTAATATGCATGTCATTAGTTCCCCATTTAATTTTCAGAAATTTTGATGGTCAATTATTATTTTTTATCCATTTTCACATCAGATAATGCTGATTTTAGTCCCGTCAGAATTAAATCTCTGCTACCAAACTCACCGTAGGTCAAATCTAGGAGTTGTAAACTCCAAAGATGTTCATTTTCATGTCCTTTAGCAGACTAAAAAATATCAGATATTTCTATGGTGGATTTTTGCATTATTGCGTTAAATGCTATGTTTGGTTCGTACCCGTATGCGAAAATTGCTTATTTCAGGGTTTTCTTTGAAATTTTGTATCTAGGCCATATCATTTCATGCATTTTATCATTCTATATTGTTTCTAAGGGTAGAGTGATACTCTCTACCGAATTTGGCGTGATTTGAGTACCGTTTGATGACCGGTCTAGCCATATCATCAAAACAGGATTCTTGCGGGACCCTGATCCGAGCGAAAAACAAGCAAAATTCATTATTTTGGCCAAGTTTCAAACATCAATTATGATTTTTACAGTCCTAATGTGTTTATCAGCATAGCATCATGTCTCATCATACATTTCATCATCATTTGGTTCAATTTAAATTTCAAAAATCTCAAATTTTACCAAAATTCCTTCAAAAAACCCTAATTTTAAAGATATAACTTTAATATTAGGGGTATTTGGGTCATTTTGACCATAATTTTGAATTTCAAACTATTTATTACTGGATTTTCTTGCATTTGAAATATTTCAAATATCAAGAAAGTGTGAAAATAGGGTTTATATTCAACTAAGTCCAATAATCTTAGGATATTATTGGAAAATCTTGGAAAACCCACATATTTGAGCTAACCCCATTTTAAGTTTGGCAGGGACATTCAAAGGAAGGATCCGGAATCTGCAATTTTTCCATTTCTTTTATTTTATTTAGTGATGTAATAATTAAATGAAATTTTGGAATAAGAGATTTACTTTTCTGCTTAGTTTAGGATGCATATCATATAGTTTGAATTTCTGCAATATCTTGATTATGTGATTCATGCATTATATTTCAAAATCACTATGGATGTACATGAATGGCACGTGCACCAACTCTTAGGGAGTTGATGAACTCGGTGGAGTCCATATTTACGGCCCTAGTCGGAATATGGACGAGACCCAGATTCAACATCTTTCTACTAGTCACACCGAGCCTACACTCTTAGGCTATCTTCCAAAATTCACTGCATATCTTCTATTTTTATAAAATATTTTAGAATTAACTAAGTAAATTACAAGCATATTTACGTCCATAGTCGGAATATGTGGTAATATTACCTTTGTTTAATTTTAAAATTGCATATTTTCCTGAAAAGTTGTTTTCATAAAAAGACATTCATTCATTCAGGATAGTTTGCATCATGAAATCACCTGCATTTCTCAAACTTTTTCTCAAGAAAAATTTTATTCCTTGGAAATTGATTCCTCCAGAAACTCTGAAAATTTTCAAAGTTGGATTTCCCAAATTAAGTTTTTCACGATTTTCCCTGGAAAATGTTCTTTTCTTAAGATTCATTTTCAAAAGGAGTTTCTCATCATTCTCAAGAATCAAAATCGATTTTCAAATATTTCAAGGCTAAGATTCTCATAATTTCAATTTTCTGAGTTTTGATTTTCCTTCTCTAAAGAGTTTTCCTATGAATTTCCAATCATTTTCCAAAGAAAAGTTTTCAAAGTTGGAATTTTCCCTGACAAATAGCTCCTCTTCAAGTGTTTTCTCAAGAATTATTTCTGCTTTCCCAGGATTTTCATCCATTCATGATTTTCCCAAATCTTTATAAACTTTCTTGAGATTTCAAATCCTTTTATCGGAATTTTCATGAGAAATTGATTTTCATCATTTGCCTCAGAAACATTTTCCAATTTCAAAGCATTTTCCAAACATACATCATGTTTTCCAACTTGCATTTTACAAAATTTCATAGTAGAGGCCTGAATTCTCTGTGCATTTAGGATATAACACAATTTTGGTAATTTAGCTAAGTCAAGCACACATTTGGTCCTTGGTTCGATTAGCCCTGTTAAAGGCGGCAGGAACGATCGAACCTCGTACCGACAGGTCGAGTCCCATTCTTTAGAATTTTCCTACAATTTCAAAACGGAGGCGAGTATTTCAAAACAATTTTCAAACTCTGGTCAAGTTTGACTCGCGGAATCGTTTCCCCTCTCTCCTGCAGGGAAGGAAAAAATTTGCGACGATAACAGCATATCAAGGGTAAAATGATCTTTTTACTCTTCGACCATCCCTAGGTTCATGTATTTTTTCTCATATTTGTTTTGTCTTTACACCACACCTAATTCGCATTTACTACAGTTCAGATTTAGTTTAATAGGATCTTTCGATTGAATTTCAGATCCAGATCCACTCTTATTTTAATGCAGATCATTTAAGTTTTTCAATTATAAACTTGACTCGATCTTGAATCGGGTGCGATTGTTCTAAACCTTTTCGTAATAAGTTTGGCACATGTATAGCATCAACGATGGAAAAGATTTAGATTTGAACTAAACTCAACTGGATCCAATTAGTTTTGGATCCACTTTATATACATGAGATCCGATCTAGGTTTAGATCCAATTTGGATCCAAACCCATTCCGGACATCTTATTCCACAAATGCCAAATCCTCTACAGGGCAGTGTCGAGTCTCACTCCTAGGTTTATCCCAGTCTAGAGACCAGTTCGCCCCGTTTTGACAATAAAATTACCACTTTACCTCTAAGTCACCCTTAGCCCTTCATCTGTTCGTTGTAGCCAAGCACATTCTCAGTTCAAAAGAGTTAGAATGTCAGTCATTTTTAGCTCCACTGAGCTCATGAATGAGTTGTATCAGTTCATTCGAGCTAGATTTCGTTCATTTCAAGTAAAATAAGCTCATTTTTAGCTCAAATTTTAGCCAGACTGTCCCCAAGTCAGCCAAATCCAATAGATCTTATCTTCAGGAGTCTAGTCTAAGTTTTTCAAGAGTTTGAATGGTTTAGTTCCAGTTTGAAGTCACTTCTCACACACTCGGACCATCGTTTTAGCTCATTTTAGCCTAATTCAGTCCAAATTTAGCTAACCCCAGCTGGTTGAGCTAGTGTCTTAGCTTCAAATTTAGTGCACCTTAATATAACTGGTTTCTGATTCAATTCATTCCAATCATGTCCAGTTTAAATTACTTTGGACCAGTTCAGTACCGTGTTTCTACCCTTGCAGGGCGAAAACGATAAAAATAAAATTTGCACAAGACACTGTTTCTGACATTTTTCTAAACTGGGACAAGTCTCAATTCAGACTCAGATCAATTTCTTCATCTGATATTTTATCAATATCCGAGATCCAATCCATTCTAATTTGGATAGTGGATCTAATACTAGATTTGGTTTCCAATTTTCATCCCAGACCTGGATTTTTCATCTGATTTATTCTATAATCCATATCTAAAGTCCAATTTATTCATTAAACCTGGAATATCCCATCGGATATCCAGGATCCAGTTAATCATTTCAGATCCATTGAGAAGGTTAAATTGAATCATTTTCTGAACTCTGATTAATCTAGCATCTGAGATTCAATTTCACTTCTTGGATTCTGATTCTCATCCAAGATCCAATTCCATTATCTAAGCTAGATCCAAGATCCAAGATCCAAATCCTAATTTTTATCATAAATTTGGGTTTTTTATTTCTCAAGAACCTATATTTAGGGTTTGATTCCCATTTTGAACCAATTTCCTTTAAATCGAGATCCAGATCCAATCTTTTTCAAAACCTTGGATCGGGATCCTTTTCAAAATTCAATTTTTATCCTAATTTCAAAATCAATTCTTGACTTTCAAATTCAAATCCATCATTTTGCAAAAATCCTTTGAAAAATACCCTGGATCCAGTTTGTAATTCAATTTGGATTTTGAAATATCAAAATGGGTCCAGATCCAGTTTCAAAATCCAAGCTTTATTCAAAATCAATTCTTTTGTTTCAAATTCAAATCAAAATCTAATTTTTATCCCAATTTCAAAAAAAAACTTTTAATTTCAAATTCAAATTCAATATTTTTGCAAAAATTCTAAAAATTCAATCTGGATCCGGTTTTAACCCAATTTGGATTTCAAAAACCAAAATTGGATTCTTGAATCCAATTATTTCCAAATTCCTTTTTTTATTTCTCTTATTTTATTTTACTTTTTATCTTAATTTTAAAATAAAAAAGATAAAAAATAAAAAACAAACCAAAGTCATTTTTAAAATCCACTTTTAAAAACCCTTCTTGCTTTTAAAAACACACATGGGCATCACTTGCCAAGTGATGCCATGTGTCAAAATTTCCATCAAATTCTCCTACCCATTTACAAAATTTAAAAAACACCCACATGAGCACCCACTTGCAAAATGGGAGCCACATGTGCATTTTTTAACAAAATACCAACCTTACCCATTTGAAAAAAGAGAAATACCCACATGGGGTTGGTGCCAACTTGGAGGAGATATTTTTTATATTTTTGATGTCTAAAATGCCCCCAAGTTGGGCTATAAATAGACCCCTTTGGGGTCTATTTTCCATAACTTAAAAATTTGAGAAATTGAGATAATCAAAAGAATTCTCTCTTTCTCTTCTCATCTCTTCTCTCTATCCTTCCTTCCTTCCTCCTTGGGATTGGCACCAATTGAGGAGAAGAAGGCCTCCCTCTTCAACCAAAGTAAGTCCTTTCTTCCCTCTTTTGATTTTTTTTTCTTCTCTCTTTCTTTTCTTTTATAATTTTTCAATTTTGTAGTTAGACATTTTCTTTTCTTTCAATTTCTTTCTAATTTCATAAATAGAAATGTAAATCTACTTCTTTTCTATGTTAATTTTCATTTTATGCTTTTGAATTTCTATTTGATTTATGCATTTTCATTCTAACCCATTAGAATTATGAGATTTGATCTTCAATAGATCAAATCTCATTTTCAATTGGCTAAATCAATTTCAATTTATGCTCCAATGCTTTCAATTTCATTTTAGATGCTTTAATTCTATTTTTTGCATCATTTTCATCATCATCTATGATTGAAAATGATAGATCTCATGTTTGATCATTGGATTAATTCATTAATGAGGTTCTATTCTTTTTAATCATGTTTAGAAGATATTTTTCATTCTGATCTTCTTTTTATTTCATCAATTTGCATATAATTAGGTCTAATTTTGATCTGATTTTTTATTGCATCTTTATCTATGTGTTTTCAAGATCTTTACCAAAAAACAGATCATTCTGAGTAGGTTTGATCAACCAAATAAATTGGGATTCGGACCCTATCATTTGGCCTCATCCGGATTTGACTCAAAATTAGACCAACTTGTTGGAGTGATTTCTCCCTAACCAAAGATGATCTTTCCAATCTGTAAAATAGGATGTCTTCAACATTAAATCTAGTTTGTCCATGTCAATTTTTATCAATTTCTATAGTTTTCATGCCCAATTTTGGTTAAAAACCGCAACCCTATTATATTGTATCATTTTTATGGTTCAGTTTTTAGCCCATATTGTTAGAGTCATATCTCTCTAATGGGAGATTATTTTTTAGATCTATAAATAGGCTTTATTCATCTAAATGTCTAGTTCATTTCCGTAAAGTTTCATCAATTTCTATGAAGTATTTCTATTTCTTTTGCATTTTAAGTCGAGACCCTGTCTGTTTGCAATCCTAGGCGTTGCTCAGACCTAGGATTGACTTATTGCATTCATATCTCCCCAATGGAAGATCATTTTTTAAATCTGTAAAAAAGAGATTCTTCCTTAAAATGTCTAGTTTATTCATACCAATTTTTATAAACTTTCATTTCCTTTTCATCTACCATTCGGATCAAAATTCAGAACCCTATCGATTTTCTTTGACAGGCTTTTTACAGGTTTTGAACCAACTTGCTTGGATTGAATCTCCCCAATAGAAGATCATTTTTTTAATCTGTAAATCGAACCTTTCTTTTTGCACGTCTAGTTTATCTCTATAAATTTTCATCAACTTCTATGGATTTTTCATGTTTGATTCAAATAGAAAATCAAAACTCTGTCATTTTGCCTCATTAAGCCTCACTTAAATTTTATCTCAACTTGTTTTGATTAGCTCTCTCTAATGAAACCTCATTTTTAGAATTTGTCAAAGGGTTTTCTTTAATTTTGTGTCTAGTTTGTTCATGTCAAATTTCATAAATTTTTATGTTTATTTGATATTCCAAATCTGCTAAAAAACCGAGACTGGTATAACAGGATTATTTTCGGTTTGGAAACAGTGACTTCTCAAAGTCACCATTTTCAAACCAGGATTGATTTTTCATTTCTGTAAATTAGAGTTATTTTTTGGTTAAATTGAGCAACTTCTCCCACAAATGTGGAAGAAATTGAATCGGTTTAGCCTCTGAAACTTCAAAATTACAAAAACTTATTTGTCAAAATCTAATTCCTTATTTCTAAAACTAATTCTCTAATGTTTCAATCATATCTCAAGTTTTAAAAATTATTTTGAAGTTCTGTAAATAGGAAATGTTTCTCTGATGTGTCATGAATCCATGGATTCATTTTCAGCTTAATTTGAGTTCTTTTAGGCCTTCATTCACTCAAAATACTCTGACAAAGTCTGTTTGTATTCTTTCTTTATACCTGCGATGGATATTTGAATTCTTTCTTCATACCTGTTTTGTCTATGTTATTGTGTTATTATGGTTTTTGTCTATGATTTATTAGCATTGAAAGTTTTCTTTATTTCTTTTTTGATATTTATTCATATGCCATTTTATGTAAAAAAAAAGATGGAGAGACCTAAAGATGTATTATGAAGCCATGTACACTACTATTATATAGTTGATTAGGTTGCTACTATTGTAACACTGAATTTTATGGTAGAATAACACGATTTAAGTATCATCTTGCGAGCATACCAAATAAAGATGTTGCATGTGAGCACGTAAAGTCAAATGTGAAGCATTTAACATTAGCTTCAACTCATGAATTGGAGTCCAAGCCATTAAGAAAGAAATCAAAACTTAAAGTTATTTGTTTCCTATTAGAAGTGGCTTAGATTCTGATTTTATAAAATTCTGTTTTAATTGGATAAAAAGACTTAATTCATATTTTTCTTCAAACTTCTTTTACATTTGTCAGTTTTAGAGTCTTTCTAAGGTTGATAGGAGTCTCCATATCAAATTTTATAAATTTCTATGGTCATTTGACCTTTCATTCCTTGCATTTTTCAAAAACCAATTTTGTAAAAGGTATTGTTTTGTTAAAATGAAGTTAAATTGGGCATTTTAACATTTGTAAATTCAATTTTCAAACATAATTCATGTATTTCATGAATTAAAAATATCTTTTATCAACTTAGAATGCCTTAACTTCATTTTAAACAAAATTTTAGAGTTTATTTGCCTTTTATTTCAATCACTTCCAATATATTTTTCATAAAAATCTCAATTTAAAAGTTAAGTTCACTTTAAATTCAAGTTTTAAGATAAATTTACATATTTTAAAACCCCAATTTTGAAAATTTAAAACTCCAAAATATATTTTCAAAATGCTTTTGCAAAGGTAAAAATTTGATTTTCTTTTATTATATCCTGGTACCCCATTTCAATCATTTTTCAAAGCTTCAAGAACCCCCATTTTCCTTGCCTTTTGCAGCTCCTTTCAAATTCTTTTGTGCGAAATCCTGAAGTCCCATCATGGTTTCTTTATTCAAGGACTCTATATTTTTTATTCCCGTTCAAGTAAGGGTTAAACCTGAGCCTCAGTTCATGAGGTGTCTTTCTCCCCGTTCAGGTAAGGGTTAAACCTGAGCCTCATTCTGACGAGGTATATTTTTTGTCCCCGTTCAGGTAAAGGTCAAACCTGAGCCTCATTTGAAATTTCACTAGAGGGGGGGTGAATAGTGAAATACGATGCAGATCGATAAAATAAAAAATAAGGCAATAAAGCACAACACAATAAACACAGGATTTATACTGGTTCGGCCGAGTTACTGACCTACATCCAGTCCCCAAGTAAAACACTTGAGCCTTCCACTATAACATCTGAGTCACCGGATAAATAGTACAACACCCTCTTCCTCAGAGGTCTACTTCTCTCAACAGAGAAGGGAAACACCCTCTTCCTTAGAGGTCTACTTCTCTCAACAGAGAAGGGAAACACTCTCTTTCTCAGAGGTCTACTTCTCTCAACAGAGAAGGGAAAACACCCTCTTCCTCAAAGGTCTACTTCTCTCAACAGAGAAGGAAAACACCCTCTTTCACAGAGGTCTACTTCTCTCAACAGAGAAGGGATACAATCAGAAATCAGAAAGTTACAACACTTTCCTATAGAACCTTCAAAATGATATGCAAAGTATGAATGCACGTATAAAGATTCTCAGAATGATCTTTTTCTTTTCTTACACACTCTTGTATTTTTCTGAGAGCTTTTCTAGACTTTTTCTCTTTCTTTTTCTTTTTCTTTTTCTAAGCTCTTTTCTCAGAGTGTCGAGCAGGAATTTTTCTCGTTGAAAGTTTGCTTGTCTTTTCACACTGTTGTGTTTGTATATATATAGTCTTTAGAAAACTAGTCGTTGTCTTTTTGAAATGATTGTCCTTTTGGGATATGAGAAGTCAGGTCATTTCAAAAAACAACTTAGTGTGAAAAAGATAAGTGTACTATATTGCTTTTTCAAAAAGTCTTTTTTTCATACGAAGCATTTTTGGAGTACACTATTCGTTGGTGTATTTTAAATGAGTTATTCTTTGTATTAGGTCTTTTCTCATAATAAATGTTCTGTAGTATTTTTGAACATTGAAGTGTAGTTTATCATGTAGTTTTGTCTTTACTCAATTTAATGGTTTGTAGTACATTGAACGTTGGAATATATTCTATCATGTAATTTTGTCTTTACTCAATTTAATGAATATTAGTATATTAATATTTTTCTTACAAGTCATCACTTATAATAAATGTATGTAAGTGTGATAAATGTTTGTTGAGTACTTTATTTATAAATGGTCATTTCTTAAAAGCTTTTTGGAATAGCATTTAATGTTTACAGAAGGAATGATGACTTTAAGTAAGTCGACATTCTTGAGTGTGGGTTTTATTTATAAATAAATAGTCATTTCTCAAATGCTTTTTGAGGTGGCATTTAATGCTTAAAGAAATAAATGGTCATTTCTTATTTTAATAAAATAATATTTATTTTCTCAAATCGTCAATTCTAAAATGAATGGTTGTGAAGTACACTAAATGCTTGAGTAATACTTATATTATAAATAGTCATTTCTCAAATAAATGCTTGTGTATTATCTTTTTATAATTTGTCTTTTCTTACATAAATGTTTATGTATTATGAACCAAAATTTCTTACGTAAACATTTGTGTATTATGAACTAATGCATTTTGTCTTTTCTTACATAATTGCTTATGTATTATGAACCAATACATCTTTTCACATTTTGTCTTTTCTTACATAAATGCTTATGTATTATGAACCAATACATCTTTTCACATTTTGTCTTTTCTTCATAAATGCTTATGTATTATGAATCAATACATCTTTTCATAATTTGTCTTTTCTTACATAAATGCTTATGTATTATGAACCAAAATTTCTTACGTAAATGTTTGTGTATTATGAATTAATTCATTTTGTCTTTTTCTTTCATATTTGAAATCATTAGCTTTTATATTTTGTCAAAATGTCTTTTTCATAAATGCTTGTAAGAAAGTACAATTAATGCTTTTGAAATCATGAGCTATTATATCTTGTCAAAATGACTTTTTCATAAATGCTTGTAAGAAAGTACAATTAATGCTTTTGAAATCATGAGCTATTATATCTTGTCAAAATGTCTTTTTCATAAATACTTGTAGGAAGTACAATGATTTGTTTCAAAAAAGGTGTTTTTGAAATGCTACAATATACATAACGTATCCTTTTATGAAAGCTTAACTTTTTGTAAATAAATGGCTTGTATGATTTCAAAGCATATAGTCTAATATGAAATATGCATGCTTCTGAAGGTTCTATTACATATGACTCTAAAGAAGAAAAAAGTCTTCATCTTGAGGAAGCCGATCTTCTTGGATAATCTTTATGAATATATGGTCCATCAAGCTTTTTCTTCAAAGTAGTATGATTGCATCAAATAGTTGCACTTAATCAAGTTGTCTTCACTCTTCTTAAGTGAAATAACCTTGCATCAAATACTCGTTAAATACATAGCACATCATATCCAGTCATAATATAACATATTCAGTTTCACATATAAAAGCATATCATATTTATCATATCTCATGAAAGCATATCATGTATTTATCATGTATCATATATATGCATCATGAAATCATATCATATTTATCATGTATCATCAAAACATAGTTTCTCAACATCATTCTCATGAGGTATATTTTTGTCCCATCTAGGTTAAAGGCTAAACCAGAATTTTTTGCAAAAAAGATCATTTCAAAAGCTTATTTTGTCTCAATCACGAGACTTGTCTTCTATCAATTTCCCTTTTTCAAGCTTTAGGGAATTTTTTTTCTCACCTTTTGCAACCTCACTTCATGAAAATCATTTTCACAATCAATTCTTTCATACTCAGTTAGATCTTCCTAACTGGGGCATTCTTATTTTTGAAATTTGGTGTATTTTTTTACTACTAAACTCAGCTTTCAACCAGCTTAGCAGCAAAGAGGGGCATCTGTAAACACCCCAAATTTTCCAAGTCCATTCCAGACATTCGCTTTCACATATGTCAATCCTCTGCCGGGCAGTGTCGAGTCTCACTCCTAGTTCTACTCCAGTCTAGAGGTCAGTCTACCTCGTTTGGCTAATAAAATTATCATTTTACCCCTAGGTAACCCTTATACCTTTCGTCAGTTAGGTTTAACCAAAACTCATCTCAAATTTAGAGAAGTTAGAATATCTGCCATTTCTAGCTCTCATGAGCTCGCGAGGAGCGAATCTTGATCATTTTTTGACAATTTTGGCTAAAAATAGTTTATTTCTCGTTAAATAAGCTCATTTTTAGCTTAAATCTTAGTCAGTCTGTCCCCGAGTCAGCCAAAACCATTAGATCCTGTCCTCAGAAGTCTAATCTAAGTTCATCAAGAGTTTGAATGGTTCAGTTTTAGTTCAAAGTCACTTTGCATACACTCGGACATTCATTTTAGCTCAATTTAGTTCAAATTGAGCTAACCCCAGCTAGTTGAGCTAGTGTCTTAGCTCCGGATTTAGTTCATTTAAGTATAACTGGCTTCATATTTAGTTCATCCTAATCCAGTCCAATTTAAATTTAGTTCAGACTAGTTTTGTACTGTGTTTCTACCCCTATAGTGCAAAAACAAAAAAATACAAATTTCTTCAGGACATTGTTTCTACCAATTTTTGAACTGGGGCAAGCCCTAAATTTGGACTCGGATCAATTCCTTCATCTAATATCTTATCAATATCTGAGATCCTATCCATTTTATCCTGGACCTGGTGTCTAAATTTTATCCTGGACTTGGATTTTTTATCTGATTCATTCATAAATCCATATCCAGAGTCCAATTTATTCTTTGAACCTGAAATGTCCCATTAGATATCCAAGATCCAATTAACCATGTCGGATCCATTTCAGCCTGAATCCACCTTCTGATCCGTTCAAAAGGTTAATTAAATCAATTTTTGAACTCAGATTCACCTAGCAACTGAGATCCAATTTTCACTTCTTGGATTCTGATCCAGATCCAAGATTCAATTCCATTCTCTGAACTGGATCCTAGATCCAAAATCAAAATCCTAATTTTCATTATGAATTTGGGGTTTTTCCATTTTCAATTCTTCAGAAATCCATATTCAGGGTTTGGTTCCCATTTTGAAGCAATTTTCTTCAGATCGAGAACCAAATCCAATCTTTTTCAAAAACCTCAGATCCAAATCCTTTTCAAAATTCAATTTTTATCCTAATTTTAAAATCAATCTTTGGATTTTCAAATTTAAATCCATCATTTTGTAAAATTCTTTTGAAAAATACCCTAGATCCAATTCATAATTCAGTTTGGATTTCGAAATATCAAAATGGATCCAGATCCAGTTTTAAAATCCAATCTTTATTCAAAATCAAATTGGGGATTTCTCAATTCAAAAATCAACTCCAAATTCGATTTTCAATCAATTCAGATTTCAAAACTTGACTTTGAACTATATTTCAAAACCTTCAATTTCATTTTTTTCATTTTCAATTCAAAATTCAACTTTGAATTCCATTTTGAAATTGAATTCAATTTTTAAACTCAAATTCAATTCAACTCTAAGTTTTTCAATTCAAATAAAATCCAACTTTAAATTTTTAATTCAAACTCAATTTCAGTGTTCCAATTCAAATTCAAATTCTTCCATTTCCTAAAGGATATTTTCAAAACTATTTTAAAATCACTTGAAAAAATCAGATCTCTGAAACCTTTTCAAGAACATATATATTTTTTAAGTTCAAAATCATAGCACAAGCATGATTCTCTGTGCATTTAGGACTTAGAATAATTTTTTAGAAAAATTTAGGCAATGTAAAGGTATAAATTCGATCCTTGGTTTGATTACCTGGTAAAGGCACCAGAAACGGTTGAACCTCGTACCGACGAGTGAGCCTCGTCTCTCTATTTTCTCGCATTTTCTAAAAACAGAGGCGAGTAAATTTTCAAAATCTTTTTAAAAAATCAAGTGGATCTTGCGAGAGTTTTCCCATCCTAAAAAGAAAAGAAAATTTTTTATAACAATCGCACACGGTTGCCGACCCTTTTTTCTCAAGAGAATGGGGGAGGGAGGCGGCTTACCTGACCGACAGTGGTGCTCCTTGTCACCACTTCTTCTTCCTCGCCTCCTCTTCCCTCCTTCTCTCAATCTCTCCCTTTCTCTCTATGTGTCCCCTCTCTCTTCCCCTCTTTGACAAAATCGACAGGGATGGCCCTTTCCTTTTTTAGAGAGGCATTTTCCCCCTCCCTCTCCCCACTTTCCATATGAGGGAGAAAGAGAATGGATAACCGCACTCTCCCCCTGTAACCGTCCCAGGTGGGTTATGTTCACCTGAGCAGCGTTATAATTTCACCCCCATTTAAAAGAAGATTTATCATGAATCTTAACTAAAAATAACTGAGAAAATTGTGTGTGAATGTCTGCCTCACTTTTTCATGTAGCTTCATTCATATTGTGATGCTTCCATCTTACCATGACCATCAGAATAATCTTGTTCCTTAGTTTATGCTCTTTAAATTTTAAAATCTTGATTGGTTCTTCACTAATGCTTAAATCTTATTGGATATTCAATATTGATTCGACTATATCCAGTATATTCGAAGGATCTAGCACGTACTTCTTTAACATGGATACATGAAACATATTGTGCATTCCGAACAATAATGAGAGTAATGTCAATCGATAGGCTGTAGAATCTATCTTTTTCAAAATTTGAAAGGGTCTATATATCTTGACTTAATTTTCCCTTCTTTTCGAACCTCATTGCCTCTTTAAAATGTTATATCTTTAAGAAAACATGGTCACCTTGCTCGAACTCCAACTCACATTGTCTCTTATCTGCATAACTTTTCTAATGACTCTGAGTTGTTAGGAGTCTTTCACGGATGAATTTAATTTGCTCTTCCATTTGTCGAACCAATTCAGGCCCTAAGGTCTTCCTTTCACCTACCTGATCCCATCACAGAGGCATTGTACAATGTCTTCCGTATAAAGCATCATGAAAAGTTATACCAATATTGGCCTGAAAACTGTTGTTATAAGCAAATTTCATTAATAGTATAATCTTGTGTCAAGAGTCATGATGCTCTAATGCATAAGCTCGGAACATATCCTCCAATGTTTGGATGATCCTTTCTGACTGTCCATCTGTCGAAGGATGAAAGGTTGTACTCATCTTCAATTAAGTCTATATTGCTTCCTAAAAGCTTTGCCAAAATTTAGACATAAATTTCAAACATCTATCGCATACAATGGAGTCTGGCATTCCGTGCAATCTTACTATCTCCCTAATAAAAAGACAAGCCAACTGTTTGAAGGAACATGTTGTCTTGCACACGAAAAAATGCATAGACTTTGTTAATTTGTCGACAATCACCCAGACTGCATTCAATCCTTCCTTGGTCTTAGGAAATCCTGTAAGACAATCCATTATTATATCCACCCACTTCTATACAGGGATGGGTAGCGGTTGCAAGAGTCCACCCAGTCTCTGATGTTAGATCTTTACTTGCTGACATACAAATTATTTACTGACAAAATTAGTAATATCCCTCTTCATTCCATTCCACCATAAGTTGTCCTTCAAGTTTGTATACATCTTTGTACTGCTAGGGTGAATGGAGTGTCTGGATATATGTTTCTTGTGAAGAAGTTGTTTCTTAAGTTCCTCATTCTTAGGAATACATACTTGTTCTCAAAATATCATAATACCTTGGTCCTCCACTTTGAAATCTTGAACTTCACCTCTAGATATTATTGATCTGATTCCTTCTAATTCTCGATCCCAGGATCATTTTTCCTTGATTTCTCCCAAATTTCAAACCCTAAGGTAGTCTGAACAAACATCAATTGACCTGTTAGACATTACACTTCTATTTTTTGCTCCACAATATTGACAAAGAGGTTTGACACGGATATCTTGTGGTTGCCTCTGCTTTTCGACTAAGTGCATCAACCACCACGTTGGCTTTCTCTGGATGATACTTTAATTCAAAATCATAATTCTTGAGTAGCTTAAGTCATTCTCTCTACCTCATATTCAATTCCTTCTAGGAGAACAAATATTTTAGACTTTGATAGTCAGTGTAACACCCCAAATTTCCAAAACAAAGCTAAGTTAAATTTTTTATGAATTTCTTTTTTTTCTTTGCAGCGAAACTTAGAAAAGCTTTTAGCAACGGAATCAGACGATAATGAGTCGTCAGTTTTAGAAACCTTCGAGCACATTATAGGTATGTGGCCAAGCAACTCATTGACCTCCAAAGTGTTCCATTTTATCGAAAACCACATGTTTATTACAACATTACTGCTTGAAAAAACAATATAGGTTCAATAAAAGGAAGCAGTACAACTCTGTCTAAAGAAACCTTGGAACTCGATGACGCCTTGCTCCACATATCGCAACGCAGGTCCAACACCTGAAATCCTCATAAAATGAGGTCAGAACCACTGATGGTCTGGTAAGCAAGCAATCATACATCCATTCAACTCAAGTAAACGCTTGACCACTTAGGGTCATAGTTCGCAATAACGACGCTCAAGTTTCCATGACTTAACGTATATCGCAATAGCCTCCTCAAGGCTATGAGTTGAACATTTGCTCAAGTCTTTATGACTTAGCGCAAGCCTCTTCTGGGCCTCGAAGGGATGTCTCACTCAAGTCTTTATACTTGGCACATCTGTATCTGATGCATCTAAGGACAGTTCATTGAGCTTTGCTTAGTCATGCGAATACAACATGGGTCTTTGTCCTATCAGTCCAGTGGTATACCGATCATGACACCTTCACAAAGGTTATGTAGGACTTGACATAACAATGTTCATCCACTCATACATTCAAGCATCGCTGAACCTAGAGCTAATGCATTGCTTCAATATTTAACCTCTTTCACCATTGGTACGCGGTGAAGCATTGTTCGGGCATCAACGTGATGTTCTGGGGGTTAATTATTCCATGTATTTTAGACGCCTTAGAGGCATGTTGACCCTATCCATAGCAGAGCGATGTATTTCAACCGGGAGAACCCTACTAGGCCCAATTTGTATGCATCCTCTACTTGCAATAGTTGGGTTCAATCCTTAGATCTTAAGGATAACCACGACCTCAAAACCCATGAGTGAATGAGGTCATCATGGACTCTATCAGGTCCAAAGTCAATACGTGTCACTCAAGGTTGTACCATCACTGTCTTCCACAGTGAGCATAATTTCTAAAGGAGTTTGTCAGTCTTACGATTACTTTGTCAGACATTGCATGTCATTTTAGGCAGCACGTGCCTAAGCACTGTGGAGATATGTACCCAACCCCATTCAGTATGCCCCAATCATGGTTGTCAATCGAGGAGGATACCCCTAATACAATTATCAACCATGGGGTATATGCGAACTTAAGTCTTATTCACATGCATGCTTAACTCTACTCTCGGCACTGCAGCCATCACGAGTATCTCACCTCTTCCGGGTGGAAAAAACACACTCTGGCTCTACGACCCTTATAAGTCTGGTTGTGTAACAGTTCTCAATGAGCATGCATATGACTCGATCTCAATGGATCGGCTGCTTGGCGCATTTTTACACAATGAGCTCTTAACCTAGTCAAGGCGGAGCCACTACTCTGATGCAGCCGCCCTTATGAGTAAGGTGCCTTTACAGGTATCAGAGAAATGATTCATTCTGGCAGTGTTCCAACAACGGGCATCGTTGTGTCATTTAACTGATTCCAACAGCTCTTCTATCAACCATTTCGCCAGCACCTCCTCTACTCCAACAGCAGGAGTGCGATGATACTTTCTACGTTATAGAAAGTGTTCAACAAACTGGGTAGCAACTCCTCTGTATGACGGAGTAACATGCTACATTCTTTCTGAGCTATTTTTAGTTTCTCCAGAAATTCTAGCAGCACTTTCTCTTTTTGATGGAGAAAGTGTGTGTTTCTTTTTAACCATTTCAGCGGCATCTCTTCTCTTTGGCAGGAAAATCGCTACGCTTAACTCGACGATGAATGCACACTGTTGTGCTTACCCCGCATCTATCTAGGTCCATTTGGAACCTTCAGGCCGTAGCTAGGCCATGCGTAAATGACTTAGCCTTTACGAAAAAATGGTTTTACGTAAAAGCGAAGCCTTTCCAATAGGGGCTTCATTCGTCAAGCAGAATCTTGAACGAAGAGCGGTAAAGGAATCACATCGGTGATTAAGAGTTGATCTTTATTTAAACTCTCACTTATGCGCCATATATGTAGTAAAAGTAGAAGCCTATGCTTTATATGGCAGCGGCGTAAAGGAAATGCATATACTTATTATTCGGGGTTTGTAACCAAACAAAATATTCTATATATATATTTGCAAAAAGCAGAAGCCTTGGCATCATTCAACGTGATGGCGTAATTTAAGTGCATAATTGGAAGTGCATAATCAGAAATTGCAGAAAGTAGGGAGCCTTGGCATCATACGACGCGATGGTGAAGCTTAAATTACAGGAGCCTTGGCGATATAAGATGCGGCGGCCATTTTCAGACGATATATAAGTAAATCGGTACCCAACGATAGTTGCAAGGCGAGCGGGTGAACACCGAAGTGTCTCGAAGGGCTCAACCAAGAACTAGGGTAAGGTACCCTTTTAAAAGAATGCAAATACTGCATATTCAACCATATATATCCGACGATAGTTACAAGATGAGCGGTTGAACACCGAAATGTCCCAAAGGGCTCAACCAAGAACTAGGGTCAGATACTACTTCAGAAGATATATGCTATATACAAACAAAAAAATACTTGAGAGAGATGGATCAACGAAGCAAACTTACCTCAAATCGCGGAAGAAACGACTCTGTAAGGCTCCAACTACTTCGAAGGCTTCGATCCTCCTTTCGAATGGTCAAACTAGGTCAGATGAGGTCGACCTAGCTGAGAAAGAGGCAGAACAGGTCAAGTTGCTCAACCCAAGTGGTTTGAACCAAATTGGGTTCAATCCAAGTCAACTTGGTTCAGCAGATTCAGACTTAGCCCAAGCAGGCTAGGTCTGGGTTCAGAAAATCAAACCAAGATTCAGGATTATAAATACCCCAAATTTTCATCCTTATTTAGTATCTGCATTTCATGTGCCATTGCATATCACTGCATGCATTTGGCATATCATTTCATTGCATTGTATCACATTGCATGTCATCACATCTCATTATCGAGATCCAGTACTCCTGTTTTTAAAATCTTTCAATCCAGATTTGATTTTAAAACTTGTCTTTCATGATCAATTTCACAAACCTGGGTTTTTGCATTAATATTTTCTAATTGTTAACCCCCAGGATCTTGTTTTCTTCAGAAAAACAATCTGGATTTGTTTTAAACTCAATTTCAATTGATTTCAATCCTCAGATGTGACCCACTTAGATGGTGTCGCTTCTGGATTCCTTTATTTATCAAAATTTCTCAAAATTCCTAGAGTCCTAGTTGAATCAGGACTCTGTCTTTTCATCTTTTTGAATCTTTTCAAAACTCTATTTTGATTATAAACCAGATGTAGTCATATCCCTTGCCCATTCTTTTCATTTTTGGCCAAAATCTCAGAATTCTTGTCCAATCAGGACTCTTTTTTCAGAGTCCCAGTCGGATCAGAACTCTACCTTTTACTATCATTTTACCTATTTTTGAGAAAACCATTTAAAATCCTTCATTTTGGCCAAAATTCTAGAGTCCTAGTCGAATTAGGACTCTTTCTCAGAGTTCTAATCGAATCAGGACTCTATTTCGATTTCACCCTTTACTCTTGTTCTTCGCTTGTTTTCAAAACCTTCTTATCTGATTTTCAAAATCTTTCATTTTATCCAAAATTCTAGAGCTCTAACCGGATCAAGACTTTTTTTCAGAGTTTCAAACGGATTAGGACTCTATTCTTCATTGCTATTATGCTTGTTTTTAACCAAATCTTTCAAAAAAAAATATAAAAAAAGTCAAAAACTCAGAGTTTTAGTTGAACCAGGACTCTGTTCGAAGAGTCCCAGTTGGATCAAGACTCTGACTTTGATTTCAATTTTGAGAGAATCCTTTTAAAATCTCTTCATTTATCTTTCCAAATTTTAAAATTGTTGTATTTCTATCACAGAGTTTCAAAATTCTGGGATTTTATCCTAGAGTCCTGATCGAATCATGACTCTATCCTGAGTTCATTTTCTCACTCCATTTTCACCGGTTTTCAAAAGTTCCTTTTAAAGTCTCATTATTTGTTTTCTAGAAAACCAAAATTTCTAAGAATCCTAGTTGATTTAGGACTCTTCCTCAGAGTCCTAGTCGAATCAAGACTCTTAACCGGACTTCAATTTTATGTTATTTTCACCTGTTTTCCAAGATCCTCTTATTTGTTTTCTCAGAAAACCCAAAATTCTGAGAGTCCTAGTTCAATTAGGACTCTGTCCTCAAAGTCCCAGTTGGATCAGAACTCTGTTTTGATTTCAACACTTGTTGCTATTTTCATTGTTTTCATAAATTCTTTCATCTATTTTTCAGAAAGGACCCAAAAACTAGAGTTTCAGTCCGATCAGGACTCTATCTCAGAATCCCAATTTGATCAGGACTCTGTTCTGGATTTTGTTTCTACCCCCATTTTCATTTTCTCTATTTGTTTTTCAGAAATTAGGTAATTTTGCAGAGTCCCTGTTGATTCAGGATTCTATTTCAGAGTTTCAGTTGAGTTAGGACTCTAACCCTGACTACATTTTCCAACTTATTTTTACCAATTCTGATAAAATCTTTCAAAAACTTTTTCATTTGGCTTTCAAAAATCTAAAATCTCAGAGTCCTAATTGGTTCAAGACTCTGGTCCAATGTTTTAGTTCGCTCAGAACTCTATTTTCAAAACCTTTGAATTCCATCTGTCGATTTTAACCTCTTTTCAAAGCATTTTTCAGTCTTTATTTCAAAATTTTCAAAACTTCGATGTGAGGCCCACTCAGTTGGTGCCATATCTGGAGGAGTTCTGACCTAGTCAGGGCTCCCTGCCATTTCAAAACTTTTGAATTCCAGGTGTGCTTTTGAATATCTTTTGAAAAACCTCTCATTTTCAAGTTTTAAAATCATTTTTTAAAGTTCGAGTGGGACCCACTCGAGGTGGCGTCATATTTGAATAAGTCAGGGTTAGACTAGGGTTAGTCAGTGTTCTACTTAGGTTAGATGTCTAGGTGAGTCAAAGTTTGTTTTTAAAACTTCCATTTTTACTATTTATTTATTTTTTACTTTGATTTTAAAGCTTTAAAAATTAGGGTTTTTCAAAAACCCAAATGAGGCCCACAAGGGATGGTGCCACATGTGGAGCATTTTAAAGTTTAATTAGGACTTCTAATATGTAGTTAAGGTTAAGAGTAGTTAGGTAATCTCTCACAAAAATCGCCTCCCTCCATTTGATCTCTCTTTAAGAGTTTTAAAAAATTAGGATTCTTCCTAATTAAACCTAAAAAAATCTTTATAAATAGGACCCATAGGGGGGGTCAACCCCTATTCCTTCTCCTTCTCAAGTCTTGGAGCTTCTCTCTCCTCTCCAGCACTTCCTTCTTCCTCCATTACAGCTGCAGCCCCAAGGTGAGTTTCCTAACACTATTTCATTATTTTTTATTAGTCTTTTATGTTTTTCAATTGATTTCACCATGGAAACCTTCGTGTTCATGGATTTCAACCATGATTTTCAATCAAGAACACCAAAACTGATCCAAGAAGATGATCTAATCTCATTTAGTACTATTTTCGAGATTCCAATCCATCAGAATCATTTTTATTGTTGTTTTTCATATTCTTAACCTATGAAATATGCGATTTACCCGTTAAATGGGTTAAATCCATAGTTTCTAAGGGAAAATTAATTTCAGCCATGGATTCCTTGTATTTTTTTATTTTTCTTATTGTATTAATGTTTATTTCATATATTCAACATTAAATTTAATTTCGTTATGTTGTTTATGTGTTTTTTTAACTCCGCCTGTGTAGTTATACACTGCCGGTCCCAAGCCCGGATAAAGGAGGAGGGTTGCGGTAGGCCTGTGACAGCCAGCATAAAAACTTTGTCATATCCTATGAAAATGAACCAATATGAGAATTTCGTTGGGGCGTTCCCTACTGAGCGACGCGATGTACTCTCTAGGCCCAGAGGCAGTGATAAATGTGCAAGGGTTGCTAGGTCGTCGCCCAGAAGCGACGCGTCACACCGACGCCCGGGTGTGGTGTCAAATAGGCAAGGGTTCCCTCACTTTGTTGGACGGGTGGGGGTAAAGAAGTTAGTCCAAGACCATAAAATTAGGTTAGCCACTTGGAACATAGGGTCTTTAACTGGTAAGTTGGTAGAGTTAGTAGATGTTATGTGTAGGAGAAAGATTGATATTTTATGTCTTCAAGAGACCAAATGGGTAGGTGAGAAAGCTAAAGTGATAGAACCTTGGGGATATAAGATTTGGTATACAAGAATAAATAGGAATAGGAATGGAGTAGGGATTGTTATGAGTCGTCAGTTTATAGATAATGTAGTTGAGGTCCGTAGGAAGGGTGATAGAATTTTACTTATTAAATTAGTATTAGGTACGGATATTATTAATATTATTAGTGTTTATGCACCTCAAGTAGGTTTAGATGATTCCATTAAGCATCAATTTTGGGAAGATTTAGATGGAGTAGTACAAGAGACATCTTATGGAGAAAAGCTTTTCATCGGCGGTGACCTTAATGGACATGTAGGCATTAGTAGGGATGGATTTGAGAATATCCATGGAGGCTATGGTATAGGAAAAAGAAATGAAAGTGGAGAAAGGATTTTAGATTTTTGTTTGTCCTATGATATGATCTTAGCAAACACTTGGTTTAGGAAGAGGGAGTCTCACCTAGTAACATTTAAAAGTGGGGTTAATACGAGTCAGATAGATTTTTTCCTACTTAGAAAGAGAGATAGGGGTTGTTGCATCGATTGTAAGGTTATACCAGGAGAAAGTGTAGCTACACAACATAGAGTCTTAATTTTAGATCTTAGAATTAGACAATGCCGCAAAAGGGATAGACATAGGATAGATCCTAGAATTAAGTGGTGGGCACTGAAAGGAGCTAAACAAGGAATGTTTGTAGAGCAGGTAGTTAAGGAAGTTGATTGGTGTCTCGAGGAGGATTCAGAATCAATGTGGAATAAGATAGCTGGTGGTATGAGAAAAGTAGCTAAGGAGGTATTGGGTGAGTCTAAAGGCGGTGCACCACTAGGGACGTTCTCTGGTGGACAATGATGAAGAAAGGTGTTTCTCTCAAGTACATTAGTATAATTAAAGATATGTATGAAGGAGTAGTAACCAATGTCCGCACTTGTGGAGGGGTGACAACCAATTTTCCGATAACGGTTGGGTTACATCAAGGATCTGCTTTAAGCCCTTTCCTATTTGCGATAGTGATGGATGAGCTTACGAGATCAATTCAAGAAAATGTACCGTGGTGTATGTTGTTTGCTGATGATATTGTTTTGATTGATGAGTCTAGAGCTGGGGTTAATGCTAAGTTAGAATTATGGAGACAGACATTGGAAGCTAGAGGTTTTAAGTTGAGTAAGAGTAAGACTGAATATATGGAATGTCGGTTTAGTAAGCAACGAAGTAGTGATGGGAGTGTAGTGAAACTTGGTGAGCAAGATATACCGGTGAATGATTATTTCAAATATTTGGGATCCATCATTCAAAAGTATGGAGAAATTGATGGAGATTTAAATCATAGGATAAAGGTTGGGTGGATGAAATGGAAAAGTGCTACTGGAGTGCTGTGCGATCGTAGAATGCCATTGCGGTTGAAGGGAAAGTTTTATAGGACGACTATTAGACCCACTTTACTATATGGTACGGAATGTTGGGCTGCCAAGAGACATCATATTCAAAAAATGAGTGTAGCTGAGATGCGGATGCTTAGATGGATGTGTGGAAATACAATAAAAGATAAGATTCGGAACGAAGAGATACGTAAGAAGGTAGGTGTTGCACCCATTGAAAATAAGATGCGAGAGAATCGTTTACGGTGGTTTGGACATATTCGACGAAGGCCTAATGATGCTCCAGTTAGAAGGTTGGAGAAATGGGAAAATATATTAGTTAAAAGAGGTCGGGGTAGGCCTAGGAAGACTTGGATGGAGATGATAGGAAAGGATATGAATGCTTTGAACCTCACCGAGGACATGGCGTTGGATAGAAATGATTGGAGGAAAAGGATTCATGTGGAAGACCCAAAATGAATTTCTTTTTTGGTTCATATCGCTGACCCCAATTGTTTTGGGATGAAGGCATAGTTGTTGTTGTTTGTTGTTTGTTGTTGTATGTTGTTTATGTGTTTTTTTGTTATTTTCCATGTTTAAATCATAGTTTTTATTATTTTCTTAGATTTTCATGTGTTTTGATTCTAGGTCTGTAGAAAGAATGTTGTTTCATGTTTAAATATTTCGTAAGAAATTTTGATTTTTTTTATATTTAGTCCACAGATATGTCAATGAGTCACTATAAAAAAATCAGAGTTTTTGGGATTCGAGAACCCTGTTAGAAAAATACAAAATCGGATCGTGATTTATTTTACTTAAAATCGTTATTGATATTTAGATGTAACTTCCAGTTGCATTATTTCTGTCATCTGAGGTTTGATTTGCAATCCATATTTTCAATAGCTTTGTATTGGAGTCTATTATTTACTATAATTTTCTTATAATTCTTTATCACTGTTTGTTATTTTTCCTTTGTTAGAGAGTCACATCAACTTTTTAGAACTCGTTATGTTTTATTAAAACCCTAATTCAACTTGTGTTGTTTGTATCTCCCTCACTCAAGATTTGATCAATGATCTGTAAAAAGGGAAGTTCCTTATCTGTATGTCCTCTATTCACTGCTGAAATCCTTGAATTTTCTGATGTATTCTGCTATTTTAATCTATATTTAAAACCAGAAGCAGCTCTTTTGTTAGTTTTTATATTTGTTATAATTGATCAAATATTGCCGGAATGATATCTCCCTAACCAAAGATGATTTTTTTTATCTGTAAAAAGAAAAATCTCTGTTTTTTTGTTTATTATGTCTCTGTAAAATTTTATGAATTTCCATGGTAAATTGACCCCTGATTCGGGTTTAACACTAAAATAGGTACGTACCCACAGATAAAAATAGCATATTTTAGGGTTTTATGTAATTTTTGTATTTAAATTACGTCAAAAATAGGTTTTTATGATTCCAATATAATTTTAGGGTTATAAAAAATTAAGATGTCAATTTTTACTGATTTTTAATATCATTTGATGCTTGGATGAGTTAAATTGCAAAACAGGGTGCCCGTAGGATCCCAAAACACTGACAAAATCATGATTTTCATAATATTTTGGATTTTTTTAAAGAAGTTCATGTTTTTAGGGTTTGTGTATGTTTTTAATCATGTTATGGTATATTTTTATCTGATTTTATGTTTATTTGATTTCATTCAAACCCCAAATCTAAAGTTTTTACCAAAATATTTTCTGAAAACCCTGATTTCAAGGCCATAGTCTTGCTATCAGGGGCATTTTGGTTATTTGACCTCATTTTCGAAATTTCTAACTTAGATTTTCTTATTTTCAATCATATCATATCATCTTATGTTTGATTTATTTTCATTTGAATTTTAAAATCTCATTTTACAAAATATATTTCCGAAAAACCCTGATTTCAAGGCAATAGTCTTGTTATTAGGGGGTCATTTTGACCCCAATTTCAAATTTTCAAATCTCATTTTCATATTCTCAATTCAATTTCATCATTTATGTTTATATCAGGGAAGTATGAATTGGGTTTACATTTAGATAATATCCGATAATTTTTCAATATTTTTGGATAAATCTAGATAAACAAACATTTTTATGTTAACTTGATTTCTAGTTTTGCAGGAACATTCAAGAAGAAGACTTTTCTTTATTTTACTTTATTCAATTCAATGTAATATCAAAGTTGTAATATTTGGAATAAGATTTACATTCTCCGCTTAGAATAGGACTGCATTGCATATAGTTTAAACTTTGATATATAACTGTTATGCTTGTCATTCATGCACATATTTCAATTCCACCATGGTCTACACGAATGGCATGTGCATAAGCTCTTAGGGAGTTGACAAACTCGGTGGAATTTGTTTTCATGGCCATAGTCAGAATACGAATGAAACCCAGATTTGTGATCTTCGTATTAGCCACATTCAGCCTACACTCTTAACCTAACTTCAAAATGCACTGCATTTCTCAAAAATACAAAAAGATTTTTTTAATTCTTCAAAACAATGTCTTTCAAATTCATATTCATTCATCTCATTCAATTTGCAAATTCCAATTCTAGTTCAGAGAAATCAATTTTCTCAAAATTTTCTAAGTCTTACTCAGAAATTGACTTTCTCAAAATTCTGAGTTTTCAAATGGTATTTCAAGTGTTTCTCAACTTCAAATCACGATTTTCTAAGTCATAACATCTTCAATTTCAAAGTTTGGATTCAGGGAAATCAAGTTTTTTTCTTCAAAATTATTTGAAATTCCTTAGAAATCGGTTTTCACAAAGCACTTGCGTTTCTTCAGAAATATTCTCTCACCATGATTCATGATTTTCTAAGTGTTCCTTTTCCAAGTATTCTCCAAAATTCTGAAGCATACATCATGTTTTCAAACCTGCATTTTCAGAAATTCATAGCACATGCCTGATTCTTTGTGCATTTAGGAAATAGAACATGATTTAGATAAGTTGAGCAACGCAAAGCACTAGATTGATCCTTGGTTCAATTACCCCTGGTAAAGGCGCCAGGAAAGGTTGAATCTCGTACCGACAAGCGAGTCACATTTTACAGAATTTTCTCGTGTTTTAAAACAGAGGCGAGTTATTTTCAAAATCTTTTTCAAATGTCAGTTTGACTTGCAAAAGTAAAATTTTGTGATGATAACAAGGACAAAAATGGACTTTGACTTTGACTGTAAACCCAACTAGGTTCAAGTCAAGTCAATTCGATTTGGACTAGGTCAAGTAAGTTCAGACCAGGTCAGGTGGGCTCAGACCAGGTCAAGTAGACTCAGACCAAGTCATGTGGGCTAGGCTCACTAGGGAGGTTCTAGAGAGAGAAAGGAGGGGGGAACGATTCTTATAAAAAGGAGAGAGAGAGAGAGGGCACCTCTATTTATAGCCCATGAAACTTGAGCCCCAAGTTTCCTTTTTACCATTTTGCCCTTTTTAAAAGGAATATTATATGGAATATGCTTTTTCAAATGGAATATCCCATGGAATATGTTGTGGAATATTCTATGGAATATCCTATAGAATATTATGTAGAATATTCTAGATATTTTCTGAGAAATATTTTCGTGGGTTCCACCAAGATTTTCGCGGGTCCCATAAAAATCTCAGGTTTTCGGCGATTTTTTTCTGAAAAATTCTGAGTATGTCATTCCCTTCGTATTGACGTAATTAAGAAAGTTAGATCATATAAATCTCTTGATTTTATTCAGGGAGAAAATTATGACTCCCTGATGATTTGAGCATATATTTATGAAGATACGAATATACTAAGCATATATGGCTTGCAGGAATCGATTCGATTCGCATTTTGAGTATAAATACTATTTTTACCTAGAAATGCCTCATGAATTTTATTTAGAACTTGTCTGAAAATTTGTGGGTCTTACATCATTACCCCCTTAAAGAAATTTCATTCACGAAATTCAGTTAAGAGTACAAAGCAAAGAATTGAGGATACTTATCCCGCATATCAGATTCGGGTTTTCAAGTGCAATCATCGATCCCATGATGTTGCCATCTCACTTTGACAAGGGGAACGACATTCGTTCTTAGCACTTGTTCCCTACGGTCCACGATTTCTACCGGTCTTTCTTCCACTGTCATATCTTCCTGAATCTCAATGTCTTCATGTTGGATGACGTGGGAAGGGTCATAGACATATTTCCTAAGCATTGATACGTGAAATACGTTATGTATTTATGCATATTGAGATGGCAATGCTACTCGGTAGACGGTCTCTCCAATCCGGCTCAAAACTTTGAAGGGACCAACGAATCTGAGGCTGAGCTTCCCCTTCTTTCCAAAACGGAACACATTCTTGGTTGGGGAGACCTTGATGAAAACCTTGTCTCTAACCAAAAAAGTAAGTTGTCTACGTCGTTGATCTGCGTAGCTCTTCTGTCGGCTCTGAGCAGTCAGTAACTTCTTTCTGATCACGTGGACTTGCTCAGTATAATGTTGAAAGACAATGGGCGAGTCCAAGGTTCGCTCACCCACTTTGCCCCAATGGATTGGGATCAACAGGGTCATCCGTACAGGGCTTCATAGGGCGGCATCCCAATGCTAGCGTGATGGCTATTATTATAAGCGAATTCAGCCAATGCCAAGTGAGAATCCCAATCCCCTTTCCATTCCAACATACAGGCTCTTAGCATATCCTCAAGAGTCTGTATGGTTCGCTCAGATTGCCCATCTGTTTGGGGGTGAAAAGTTGTACTGAACTTGAGTTTTGTCCCTAGGGCCCTCTACAACTGCTCCCAAAAGTGAGAGGTGAACTTCGAGTCACGATTAGATATGATCGTTATCGGCACTCCATGGAGTCTGATGATTTTCTAAATGTAGATGTTTGCTAATCTTTCGGTTGAATATCGAGTGTTGATTGGCAAGAAGTGAGCAGACTTGGTTAGTCTATCCACAATCACCCATAATGAGTCATGTTGTCTCTTGGATCGAGGTAATCCTACGATGAAATCCATCGTAATACATTTCCATTTCCATTCCAAGATTTCGATCCATTGTATTTTTTTGCCAGGTCGTTGATGTTCGATCTTAACTTGCTGGCAGGTCAAACACTTCGAGACAAATGTAGCTACGTCTTTTTTCATACCCCTCCACCAGTACTTCCTCTACAAGTCTCAAAATATTTTGGTACCTCCAGGGTGGATAGTGTATCGACTATTATGCGCTTCTTGGAGTATTTCTTCCCTTAGATCGGGGTTATTGGGAACCCATATCATTTCTTTCATCCATATTCCTCCATCTTCTTTTAAATGGAAGAAGGTATCATCCTTATCAGCTCGATCTTTTAATTCCAAGTACTAGGGGTCTTTGAATTGTTCAGCTACAATCAGATCAAGGATCTCGATATGGATTGTCAAACATGACAATCAGATTTTGCCTAAATCAGCCAAAAATGGCTTTCAGTTGACCAAATCCTCCATCAACTTTCATTGCCCTGCGAGGCTGGCCAGAGTGCCAACAGTCTTGCGATTAAGGGCATCTGCTATGACATTCACCTTTCCATGGTGATAAAAAAGCATGAATTTGTAGACTTTAAGGAATTTCATTCATCGTCGTTATCGTATATTGAGTTCTTTTTGAGAAAATAGATATTTCAAGCTTTTATGGTCTGACATGACCTCAAATTTATCTCCATATAGGTAGTGTCACCAAATTTTAAGTGGAAACACCACCGCGGCAAGCTTTAGTTCGTGGGTTGGATAGTTTTTCTAATGAATTCTTAGTTGTCGTGATACGTATGCGATCACTTTATCGTGTTGCATCAACACACAACCCAAACCCGTTCTTGATGCATCGGTATAAGCCATGAAGCCTCCTTGACCAGAAGGTAAGGTAAGGACAGGGGCTGTTGTAAGCCTCTATTTGAGAATCTTGAAGCACTTCTTACACTGGTCGTTCCATTTGAACTTGACTTCCTTTTTCAACAATTTCGTCATGGGTACGACAATTTGGGAGAAGTCTTGTATGAACTTCTGGTAGTATCAGGCAAGTCCAAGGAAGCTATGAACCTCAGTGATATTCTCTGATTGTTTCTAGTCTATCACAGCTTTCACCTTCGCAGCATCCACTGTGATACCATCTTTTGAGATTACATGGCCAAGGAACATCACTTTGTCTAGCCAGAATTCACATTTTAAAAACTTGGCACAGAGTTCATTATCCTGGAGGGTTCTCAAGATGATTTTTAAGTGCTCCTTGTGTTGTTTCTTGGTCTTAGAATAAACGAGAATGTTATCTATGAAAATGATGACAAATGTGTCTAAGTAGGGCCTGAATATCCAGTTTATCACGTTCATAAAGGTAGCTGGCGCATTAGTGAGTCCGAACAGCATTACTACGAACTCATAATGGCCATATCTTGTTCGGAAGGTAGTCTTGGGTATATCCTCTTCTTTAACTCTGAGTTGATGATACTCAGACCGGAGGTCGATCTTGGAGAACACTCTCGTTGTTCTAAGTTGATCGAATAAATCCTCAATCTGAGGCAACTGGTACTTGTTTTTAATGGTTGTCTGGTTAAGCATCTGATAATTGATGCATAACCGAAAAGATTCATCCTTCTTTACAAATAGCACCGAGGCTTCCCACAGTGACATACTCGGACGGATGAACACTTGCTTCATCAGTTCTTCCAACTGACATTTCAACTCACTGAGCTCAGCTGGTGCCATTCGATAGGGGACCTTTGATATCGGTATTGTTCTAGGTAAGGATTGAATTTCAAATTCAACCTCATGAAGTGGCGGAAGTCCTAGCCATTCCTCAGGAAACACATCGGAAAACTCATGCACCACTTTCAAACTCTCGAGGAACTGGACATTTGAACTTTCTACTACGAGACTCAATAGGAAGGCTACACAACCCTTCTTAAGGTATTTTTGTATCTTAAGAGCTTATATGAGTCATTTCTGCGGGACAAGTTTGGATAACCGGCATTCCACCTTAGGCAATCCCGATCGAGGTAGAATCACCCTGCCCTCGCGGCACAAAATCCTAGCATTGTTCTGGACCAACTAATTTATTCCTAGAATGACATTGTATTGTACCATATCGATTAGAATGGCATCAGTAGGCAAGTGTTGCCCTGCTTAATCTATATCTAGGTTCTTCACACACCAGATACATTTGGTGCGTGAACCTAACAGATTATATACCTCGGTCATTTTATCAACCGATTGCACCGAAGTGTGGAGTTGTTCAGTGAAATTATCAGAGATAAAGGTATGAGTAACACCACAATCAAACAAGATGTAAGCAGCATGTCCATTAATAGGTACGGTGCCTTCAATCAGGTCACCATTTTCGACTTGTTCAGTCGTTACAACATATACACGACCTGCTGTAGGCCTTTGTTCTACTCTAGGTGGCAGTCGTTGGAACTGAGGGCATTGTGGTGCTTGTCGAGAGGGTTCGGCAGATCCGGTATTCCTCCTATGTTCATCTGCAGCCTTCTTGGTGCAATCTCTTATAAAGTGGCTCATTTTGCCACAATAAAGGAAACCACCAATGTCACGAGGACATGATCTCTCAGGGTGGTTCACACGGCACTTCGGGCAGTTGAAGTTGGACTGCTGACTATTTGGAATCATGTCCTGCATTGGCCTTATAACTTGTTGAGTACTATTCCCACCTTTGAACTTCCTCTTTCGAAAGGGTTGTCGTGAACCTTGCCTACTTGGAAACGTTCTATTACGGTTTCCACCATAAACTATGGGCCTCTTTGCTACGATCACTTTAGATCGCGCCCAATCCTCTTAGATTTTTGAAGCTGCCACCACCGCAGTTTGAAAAGTCGAGGGCGTGCTTGTTATAACTTGAGTCCGCAGCCCTTCTCGTAGACCATTTATATACTTGTCGGCCTTTTCTTGGTCTGTCTTGAACAACCGGGAGCAATACCACTCAAGATTTTGAAATTTGGTGGTATAGTCAGTAAGACTCATACCACCCAGTTCCAATTCTAGAAATTTCATCTTATTTTTGTTTCTGGAGTGCAACGGAAAGTAGTTATTCATGAAAGTTCTCTGAAAGTCAGTCCATGGGATGACTTTGATTTGTGAGAACTGGATCAACTTAGTGGTATCCCACCACTTTCGTGCATTGTCCTTAAGTCTATATGTGCCAAAATTTATCTTTTTCTCCTCTGGTACTCCCAATACCAAAAAGGCATGTTCTGTTTCTTTGATCCAACTTTCTGCAAGTTCTGAATCGACTCTACCAATGAAAATTGGTGGGTCAAGCGTGAGGAACTTCTCATAAGTTATTCCTCCAAGGTTCTCATTTTGAGGAGTGACTGGTTCTGGCCTTGTTTCACGGATGGCTATTACCAAGTTGTCGAGTGTCTCTAGCAGGAATCCTTACATATGGGACTCCTCGCTTGGCATGGTTCTCCTTGTCGTGGGAGTCATTTATCTATTCACACACAAACACTTGCTTTAGTTTCTTGATATATATGGGGAAGTAAAACTTTATTTACTTATATACATTTCATACAAACATCGTCATTATATACAAGTGTCATGCCACACTAGCAGACATGGGCGACAAGAAACTATATACATGAGTCTATTGACTCCAAAACACAACCAGCTTCCTAAGAACTGGATTTCTTTTTTGACGCAAACAACCCAAAATATCGTTGACTGCCACATTACCTTGGCTTAGGCACAACTAGAGTTAGCTTGGGCGGCACTTCCGCACTCTCAAGCGAATCCTGTGGATAGATCAGTGATGCCGATCCACTATCCCACACTGTATCATTATGATTCAGGGATCCCGAGATCATACTAAAATAATAGGAGTTGTATCTCTCTCCCTGGCCATTCAGGCTCGGCGTTTGTGATGCCGCTCCATTCCCCCAAATAATAGTACTATGACTCAGGGAGTCCAAAATTATGATTGGTGAATGAAAGGAATCCCTCTTTCATTCAGATCATACAAGCTTGGCATATGTGATGTTGGGTGGTAGCTTGGTGAGCAATTGAATTCTCCAAGAAAGTTCAAATCAAAGTCTCTCAGACTTGGTGATCCATCAGAAGTTGTTGGGGTATTGTTACTTTCAATACTTGAGTGATGCGGTCCACTGATGTGCAAGGTCTCATCCTTAAAACCATTTGATCCCCGTTGACCTATATCGGTGGTATATCTGATTTGGCATTCATTGGCGAAATGCTCATCTTTGCCACAGTACAGGCAGTCTTGAACCTCATACGGGCATATCCACTCATTGTGCATGAATTTGCAACGATAGCAGTATCTATGTGAGTCATGAGTTGTCATCTATACAAAGGTGCACTCAAATTAGTAAGTTCAACGAAGAATATACTTACAGTGTGATACCGCAAACATGACGGATCTTGAACCAGGTTTCTTAGACACATGCTCTGATACCAATTTTGTAACACCTTGGATTTTCAAAACAAAGCTAAGTTAAAATTTTCATGAATTTCTTTTTTTTTCTTTGCAGCAAAACTTAGAAAAGCTTTTAGAAGTGGAATCAGACGATAATGAGTCATCAGTTTTAGAAACCTCTGGGTACATTACAGGTATGTGGCCAAGCAACTCATTGACCACCAAGGTGTTCTATTTTATCGAAAACCACATGTTATTACAACATCACTGCTTGGAAAAGTAGTACATGTTCAATAAAAGGAAGCAGTACAATTCTGTCTAGAGAAACCCTAGAACTTGATGCCGCCTTCCTCCGTATATCGCAACGCAAGTCCAACACCTGAAATCTCCATAAAACGGGGTCAAAACCACTGATGGTCTGGTAAGCAAGCAATCATACATCCATTCAACTCAAGTAAACGCTTGACCACTCAGGGTCACAGTTCGTAATAACAACGCTCAAGTTTCCATGACTTAGCGTATATCGCAATAGCGTCCTTAGGGCTATGAGTTGAACATTCGCTAAAGTCTTTATGACTTAGCGCAAGCCTCTACCGGGCCTCGAAGGGATGTGTCACTCAAGTCATTATACTTGGCACATCCGTATCTCATGCATCTAAGGACAGCTCCTCGAGCTTCGCTTAGTCGTGTGGATACAACATGAGTCTTTGCCCTATCGGTCCAGTGGTATATCGATCATGACACCTTCACAAAGGTTATGTAGGACTTGACATAACAATGTTCATCCACTCATACATTTAAGCATTGTTGAACCTAGAGCTAATGTATTGTTTCTATATTTAACCTCTTCCACCCTTGGTACGCGGGCAAAGCATTGTCCGGGCATCAACGCGACGTTCTGAGGGTTGATTATTCCATATATTTTAGATACCCTAGAGGCTTGTTGACCCTATCTATAGTAGGGTGGTGTATTTCAACCGGGAGAACCCTACTAGGCTCAATTCGGATGCATCCTCTACTTGCAGTAGTTGGGTTTAATCCTTAGATCTTAAGGATAACCACGACCTCAAAACCCATGAGTGACTGAGGCCATCGTAGACTCTATCAGGTCCAAAGTTGATACGTGTCACTCAAGGTTGTGCCATCATTGTCTTCCACAGTGAGCATAATTTCTGAAGGAGTCTGTCAGTCTTACGATTACTTTGTCAGACATTGCATGTCATTTTAGGCATCCTGTGCCTTAGCACTGTGGAGATATATATCCGACCTCATTCAGTATGCCCCAATCACAGTCATCAACCGAGGAAGATACCCCTAACACGATCATCAATCGTGGGGTATATGTGACCTTAAGTCTTATTCACATCCACGCTTAACTCTGCTCTCGGCACTGCGGCCATCACGAGCATCTCACCTCTTCCTGGTGGAAACAACACACTCTGGCTCTATGGCCCTTACAAGTCGGGTTGTATAATAGTTCTCAATGAGCATGCATATGACTCGATCTCAACGAATCGGTTGCTCGACGTATTTTTACGCAATGAGCGCTTAACCTAGTCAAGGCGCATCCACTACTCTGGCGCAACGGCCCTTACGAGTAAGGTACCCTTACAGGTATCAGAAAGACGAGTCATTCTGGCATTATTTCAACAACGGGCATCGTTGTGTCATTTAACTGGTTTTGACAGCTCTTCTGTCAACTATTTTGCCAGCACCTCCCTTGCTCCAACGGCAGGAGTGTGACGATCATTTCTACATTGTAAAAAGTGTTCAACGAACAGGGTAGCAACTCTTCTGTATGACGAAGTAACATGCTACATTCTTTCTAAGCTATTTTTAGCTTCTTCAAAAATTTCAACAGCACTTCCTCTCTTTGACGGAGAAAGCGTGCATTTCTTTTTAACCATTTCAGTGGCATCTCCCCTCTTTTGCAGGGAAATCGCTATGCTTAACTCGGGGATGGATTGTAAACACCCCAAATTTTCATCATCCATTCTCAAACAACCCTCCTCGTGTAGTGCCAACCCTGTTAGGTCTGTGTAGGAGTCAAACCCCGAGTCAGTTTCAGAAAATCACCATTTTACCCATTTTTATTATGAAAATTACCATTTTACCCCTAGGTCATCCCAGACCCCAGTCAGTCGGAGTCAACCTAGCTCATTGGTCAGTTCAAGATAGTTAGAATATCAGTCATCCCAAGCTCATCTGAGCTCATAATGAATAAACCATTTTCATTTCTGACCATTCCTGCCAGAATGGGATCATTTCTTCAGAAATGAGCTCATTTCTCACTCAAATCCAAACCAATTGTCTTCGAGTCAGTCATGTTCCCCAGAGTCTAACTTGAGCTCACCAGGAGTTCAAGCGCTCCAATTTCAGTTCAAAACCATTTCTAAGTGTCCAGGAGCCCATTTCAGTACATTTCAGCTCTTTTAGCTTAAATTGAGCCGAGTTTAGTCAGTTGAGCTAGTGTTTGAGCCTCGATTTTAGTTCACCTCAGTATTACTGACCTTTGTTTCAGCTCAAACCCAGTTCAAGTTCGTAATTCACTTCATTCTAATGATCATTCCATACCATTTCTCTAAAAATGGCAGCTTTTCTTGAAAATTCAGTTGAAAAGGTCAGTTGAGTCAGTGTCTGGTGGGTTCAGTTGAGTTCTGAAACTCTAAAACCCAGCTCAATCTAGCTCATATCAGTTCAATCCAGCTCGAACCCCAATTTTCAGTGTCACTCTGACCTAGTAGAGTCCCGAAAACCATTTCTTGAGCTATTTTGCAAATTTTATCAATTTTAATGCTTTTTAAACTGGTACAGCGGCCAATCGGGGTCTAACATCTAAAATTCTCCATTCAGGGTCTGCATTTCGCATGTCATTTCTCATCATTTCATATCATTTCTTAGCATTTCACAACATTTCATCACATTTCATTTTCGAAGTCCAGAACTCCAGTTTTATAAATTTCAATCCAGATTGAGTTTTAAAAGTTTTCAGAAATCAATTTCAAACCTTGGGTTTCCAAAATTGACATTTTCACCCCAGGAGTCTAAATTTGGAAACATTTTCTCAAGAAAAATAATCTGGATTTCTTTCAAAATCAAATTTTCAAATTTTACACTGGATTTGCTTCGCAATGAGCTATTGAACTTCAAAATCTGAGCTCGTTTCAAAAACTGCCAAAAATAGCTCGTTTCATTTTAAAAATATTTTTTTTCTTGAGAAAAACAATCTGGATCTATTTCAAACACAACTTTTTGAATTCTACACTGGATTTGCTTCGCAACGGGGTATTAAACTTCAAAATCCGAGCTCGTTTCAAAAACTGCCAAAAAGAGCTCGTTTTGTCTGAAAATAGATTTGGAAGCATTTTCTCGAGAAAAACAATCTGGATATCTTTCAAAATTACATTTTTAAATTCTACATTGGATTTGCTTCGCAACGGGGTATTGAACTTCAAAATCCGAGCTCGTTTCAAAAACTGCCAAAAATAGCTCCTTTTGTCTGAATTTTTTTTGAAAAGACTATTTTACCCCTTTATTCGTCAAAATGAATTTCAAAATAGGAATTTGGACCCGCTCTGAGATGGCCCATTCATTTACATTTCTACTTTATTAAAAAAATGTTTCTTTTTATTTGTTTGTTTTTGTTTTTATTGATTTTTATTTTTTTTTATTTTATTTTAGAGAGGAGGTGGGACCCACAAGGTGGTCACCCAAACCTCCAGCCCCACTTTCCATTTTTTTTTCTCATTTTCTCTTTCCCTTTTCCTTTTTCCCTCCTTTTCTTTCTTTCCTTTCTTTTTCCCTTTTCTTTCTTTTTCTTTCTTTTTCTTCTTCCTCTTCTTCCCTTCCTTCCTCCCTTCTTTTCCCTCTTGCCCAGCCATTCACGTAGAGGCCCTTTCCCTTTCCTTCCCTAATTAAAACTAAAACTTAGGGAAAGATAGGATCTTCCCTAAGTTAAGAAAACCAAAAAAAAAAGAAAACAAAAGAGGAAGCTACGTCTGAACCCATCCCCCATGGAACGTCTCTCTCTCTCTCTCTCTCTCTCTCTCTCTCTCTCTCTCTCTCTCTCTCTCTTCTTGTCTCCTTGGCTGCAACAGCCACAGCAGGTACCAACCACTACCACAGCAGCAGCAGCACCTTGCTTCAGCCGGCCTTCACTTTGAAGCACCATCTTCAACACCGGTCCAGCCACCTCCTTGTACGCCCAACCATCTTCAAGCACCTGCAGCTCCCCCTTGCCCGGCAACAACTTCAGCGCCACCATCACCTTCAACAACTCCAACAAAGTAGCACTTCATCCAGCCCATCAGCCTCTTTCAGCAGCTGCAACCGCTCCTTCTCCTTCAACCGGGTCGAGTAAGAGCTTCCCTTCTCAAGGTAAGGCATTTACTATGCTTGCTTTTATGAAGTTCAACGTGAATCCAGTCCAAAAAACTGGATTCACATGATGAAATATTCATTGATGATCTTATAAAGCCACAAGGTTTTGGGTTTGGGCTAGATAGGTGAAGGGATCCATCCAATGGATGGATCGGATCCGTCTCACCCCTAGCCAACATAAATCTCATATCTTCCCCTCATGTTCATTTTTTTTGTTTGTTTCATCACTTTTTTCGTGAAGTTTACATGCTCTAGGTAATATACTTAGGTTGTTTTGCTATTTTATTTCATTAGTTCATTAATGCATATCTTGTTAGTTTATAGGTTTTTCATTTAGGTATGTAGTCCAGTCACCATTTCATGTTTAAATTCCCTTAAATAAATCTTGAATTTTTTGTGATAGATACATCTATATGTTTGTGATCCCCTTTCAAAAATATGGATCAATTTGTATTTCAAAATTTCATTAGAAAAATCAAATCCCAAACTGGGATTTTGTATTTCTGGAACTTCCAGTTTCTTCTTTAGCAGACTAACACCTCCGACACCACCATCGTGGGAGATTTGTATCATTCTCCAAAAATCACGGTGGATTCATGATTGAATTTACTAATTATCTGGAAATTTTTAGATTTTTCCAGTGAGTTTTGCTCTCTGTAAAAAATCAGATTTCTCAGACCTTTGGGAAAATCTTGATTTTCTTTTGTCAGGGTATAGACAGACCCTAATGTACCGATTCCGCCCAATACGTAGCCCGTCTGCAAAAACGTTCAACATGAAAGTTGTTCCTAACATAATTTTCTGTCATTTCCCAAAATTTGGAAATTTTTGAATCTGTCTAATTAGTTTTCCCGGATTTTATATTTCTGTCTAATAGATTCCAATGTCCAGAAATCTCAGAGATTTAGGTCTCTGATAACAGTATGGCCTTTTCCAAACCATAACCTTAATTCTAATGATGTCAAAATATAAAATCTTCTTCTGTTTGTCAGGGACATTTTCCCACAATTTCAGCCTTTTTACCATCTGTCTTCTATTTTTCCCATATTTTCTACCAAAACCTGTCTGTTTCCCCTAAATCCTAGAGTCGCCGGATTCCGATCCGACTTGCCGGAGTGTCACAGCTCCGACCATAGGTCAAAACCAGAAAGTGTAAAATGAAAAAATCATTTTCTTACTGTCCTCTGTCACTCCATAAAATTTAGGAAATTTATATGGAAATTTGATATCCTAAATCCTCTTTAGAATCAACATTTTAGGCAAAAATCACAAAATTTAGGGTTTTTATTTGAATTTCCATATTTAAAAATACAAAAAAATAAGATTTTCGAGATCCATTATGTTTCTAGGGTTATTTTAGGTGTCCATGCCAAATTTGGTTTAATTCCAAGTTCATTTTCTCCATGTGTTAGTTTATCTTTAAATTCAGAAGCGAAAATCAGGTTAAATTCGATATTTTATGATATTTTCACCATTTTAAGGTTTTTATCATGTACATAAGCATGTAGAATCATATTAGGGTTAATTTCAATCTCCTTTGCATTTCATATTTTTCAATTTTACAAAATTTATTTCAGAAAACCCTGGTTTCAAGGCCATAGTCTTGTTATTGGGGGTATTTTGGTCATTTTGAACTAAATTTCGAAATTTCAATTTCTAATTCTCCAAAATTTCATTCATATCATCATATTTCATCATATTATGTTTGATTTATTTCATTTGATTTTCAAATTTCCAAAATTTACAAAAATTCTTTCAGAAAACCCTGATTTCAAGGTGATCAAGGGTATTTTGGTCATTTTGACCCACATTTCGAATTTTCAAGTTTATTTTCGAAATTTATTCATTATTTATCATGTTTATATCAAAGGGGGTATGATTTTGGGTTTATATCTGAATAATATCCGATAATTTCCTATATTTTCGGATAAATTCAGAAAAACCTACATTTTTGTGCTAACCTTGTTTTCCAGTTTTGCAGGAATATTCAAGAAGAAGACTTAGCCATTTTATTTATTTATTTTATTCAATTCAATGTAAAAATCAATGTAATATTTGGAATAAGAGTTACTTTTCTGCTTAGAATAGGGTTGCATTGCATATAGTTTAATTTATGCAATTTTTAATATGTGATGTATGATTCATGCACATTTATTTCAAAATCACTATGATTGACACAAATGGCACGTGCACAAGCTCTTATGGAGTTTATAAACTCGGTGGGATTCGTATTTATGGCCATAGTCAGAATACGAAGAAAACCAAGATTTATGATCTTCATATTAGCCACATTCAGCCTACACACTTAGGCTAACTTCAAAAATGCACTGCATTCTTCAAAACTTCAAAAGGATTTCTCAATTCCTCAATGAAATTCCCTTTTCAAATTCATAATCATTCATTCATATTATTCAAATTGCATTGTTTTCAAATTCATTTTCCAATTTCAATTTCAAAAAAAAAAAATCAGTTTTCTCAAGAATTTCCAAGTCTTTCTCAGGATCTGATTTTCTCAAAATGCTAAGTTTTCAAATGACATTTCAAAGCATTTCCCAAGTTCAAATCAAGATTTTCCTATGTTTTAAAATTCTCAAATTTCAAATTCCCAAGTTTTCAGAAATCGATTTTCTCATATTTTCCAGTTTTCCTGAGAATTCATTTTCCATTTCAAAAGTCATTTTCCAATGAATTTCTTAGATTTTCTCAGAATTCTCAAATCCATTTTCTCAGAAAAGCAATTCCAAATTTCAAAATCGATTTTCTAAAGTTCAAATTTTCCTGAGAAATCACTTTCCAATGCAAATTTCTGATTTCCAATAAAATTCAATGATTTTCCCAGGAATTCCATTTTCAAGCATTTTCCAGTCCTTTTCTAAATGCATTTCAATTTTCCAAAGCAAACATCATATTTTCTCAAACTTGCATTTTTCAAAATTCCATAGCACAAGCATGATTCTTTGTGCATTCTAGGAAAAATAGAGCATAATTTAGATATTTGAGTCAAGTTAAAGCACGTAATAGATCCTTGGTTCAATTACCCCTGGTAAAGGCACCAGGAACGGTTGAATCTCGTATCGACAGGCAGATCCCATTCCACAGAATTTTCCCACAAATTTTCAAAACGGAGGCGAGTAATTTTCAAAACCATTTTCAAAACTTTGGTCGAGTTTGACTCGCAAATTCGTTTCTCTCTCGCAAGGGAGGGAAAAAATTTTGCGATGATAACAGGTTTGGCGACCGTGATGGGACCTATCTTCGCCTGATCAATTATGTGCTTTAACTTAGCTCATTTATCAAAATTATATTCTATGGAATGTCAGCTTTAATTCCTGATATCATGTGAACCTAGGAGCCTAGACTTGAACCCAGTTGACATGGATTGCATGTAGACTAGGCATGGTTTGGTAGGACCATATTGAGGAGAATTATGCATGCTCACTTAGACTTAGGTCTGAAATACAACACTCCTCAATCTAGGACTTGTATGAAAACAATGTTTGCTTCTTCAAAAGTTTTCAAAATTCTATCTCTTTAGGACTTAGAGCCCTCTGTTTGCCTGCATGTGATCATATTTCAAAAACCACCCCACCTATGTCTACCCGGTCTTCACGTTGCTAGGCTCTCTTCCAGAACCATAGTTTGGGACAAAGCCTCACAACTGGGCCACTTATTTAGGCTAACGCCCCCCTGCCACGTACCAAGGGCCATAGTCCAACGTATATCGGCAGGCACTCAAGGATGTTGGGAAAACACAAGCCTAGACCCGGAGATGAGTTTTATGTCACGTACATCGAGCCTCGGCTCGAGTATATCGGCATAACTGGATTGGACACAGTTGATCTGAGCCTAGAGTCAGGATTAGGGTCCTAAAGCTCTTTCAAAATTGATGCATTTAGAGTCAGCTTCTTAGGGATTGCTGTATGTGCATAATTGTTTGTAATTGAATGTATGATATTCATTTTCGCCTTATTTTCTTATATTTTTCCCAATTTTTTCAAAATACCGAACAATTTTCCAAAATACCTCATTTTTCATCTTTTATGAAATATCTCCTTTTTCTTAAAAACCCTGAACGATTTTTCTAAATTATCCACCTTTTCCTTCAAAACTCCAGGAGATTTTCCATTCTTTCGTTCCTCTGGACTTCGAATTTCCAGCTTTCATTTTATCCTGCCTGCAATTTTCAAAATTCTTGTATTTTTCCAAAGTCTAATTCCAGTCTTCTTGTCTTTCAGTCAAATGGCATCCAGTCAGCTCGATTCTGTTTTTTCTGAGGGTCATATCTCCTACAAGGTGTGATAAAGTCTTCCTGAGCATCAATCTCTTAGCACCAGACCCTTCTTCCCCCGGTGGTACTATGTCTGGTTCAAAAACTTCCCTCGTTTGTTTCCGAACCACTTGAGCGATTGCGGGTTGGAATTGGCATCTGCAGTGGGAAAGTTGACAGTCAATGGCAATCTGATTCATGCATTGGCAGAGCGGTGGAATCCGCACACTTGCACGTTCTGGTTCCCGTGGGGCAAGATGACACTACTGATGGATGAATTTTTAGAGATTATGGGACTGCCTGAGCCAGCCGGTCAGCCTGGAGATCCGTTAGAGCAGCAGTTTCTGATCAATGTCAAGGGTCTGGACCCCAAAGATGCCGTAGCTCGCATGACAGGGCGCAAGTCTTGGCCACTGATTGAAGAAAATGGGAATGAGTACGTGAGCCTGATCGAGATCTATCGACAGTATGGAGAATTTGCATAAGTCAGCTCGTTGTCCAGAACAACTCGAGAGAGAATTCAGCATGCGATGGTTTTGTGCACTGTGGGACTTGCTTTCTTTCCAGACGGACAGAACTATGTGGATATCAGAATAGTTCAGCTTCTGAGGAGATGGGAAAGTCGACAGACCAGCCGTCTTTCGATAGCCATGGCCGCGCTTGCTTTTCTATACAGAGGACTGACCCGCTTCACACTTGGAGAGTCCATCTTAGTCGAGGGATGTACTTATGCTCTTCAGTCTTGGTTCCTTCAGCATGTACCGACCAGAGCTAGTTCGTTCAGATACAATGGCAAGAAACTTCTTCCAGTTGCACGGTACCGATTCATGATCGATTATCCGCAGGAAGAAGAAGTGGTGTGGGACTATTTTGATCGAGAATTATCGTCTCCCAGATACACCTATGCATATGGCAAGAGATTCAAGTTGTTTGGTCCATTCTTCTGTGCTTACTATCATCCAGAGCGGTGTGTTTGATAGTTTTCTTAGAGACAGAAGCACATAGAGATGCGGCTGCTATCAGGAGTCATGACAGAGTTCGACCTTACATCAGCACAGTGGTCCGGAGCATACCATTCTGCCAGATATGGCTGGGACTCTTTTGTTACTCTTCCGCTTTTTCCCGGTCCTCGTGTCTCTGCTAGTTATAAAGAGTGGTGGCAAATTGTCTGTCCGCCCCCTCTTTCCCAAGTTTATTATTGATGCAATCATGTTTTCTTTCAATAAATAAAAATCTTGCAAATTCTTCAATTCTTGGTTTGACGACCTTGCCTAGGTAACAAGGCATGATTTTCAGTTGTTTATTTTCTTTGCAAAGGAATGACAACACAATTGTCGTAATCCCAGCGACGACTCAATCCCTAGTAATGGGATATTCTTTCAATTGTCTACCAAAATTCTCAACAAATATCTTTCTTCCAGTCAAAATCTCTTTCGAAAGCTTAACCCTCAATCTTGCCCTGCAGAGAACATTCGTGATATTCAATGGTTCAGACATTGTTAGGGAAGAAAACTGCACCGGTTGAAGGCATCGCATATTCAACAGCTTCGGACGAAGAGATGGATTCCCCGCGCTCGGGCAAAAATCAAGGGCAGCAGGTTGAGGATGACATTGATCCTCAGATGTATGCCATGTTCAAGAAGATGATGACCAAGATGCTGGCAGAGCAAGCTGAAGCCAGTACAGAGAAAACAAAGGTAAAGCAAAAGACAAAAGGTCGGGCAGTCAAGAAAGCCGCAAAGATATCTAAAAAGCCTACCCAGAATATTGATACAACTGATGAAGAGGGATCAGCAGAGGATTCAGATGAAGAGTTTGAGACTCATCAAGCATTCCGCAAATCTACTCAGGGGCAGGGGTCAGCCCACAAATTCAAAGAGCAGTTTGTCAATGACTCTGACCAGCCGCAGTTCAAAGATGTGGTCAGAATGCTTCGAGACCTGCAGGCCCACGACAAGGGCAAGAAAGTCTTCACCAGTGAAGACTTCTATGATGGTTTGGATGGGGACGACAATCTCGAGAATCTCCCCAGAAAGTTTATCAAATTCGATGGTTCTGGCGATCCCAAAGCTCATCTCGCCATGTTCTTCGCTGAATGCTCCAAATTCAAGCGAGACAACTGGGCACTTTTCCTTTGTTTCCCTCGCAGTCTGGAGGAAACAGCAGCAAAATGGTATTCAGAACATGTCAATCCTATCGAGCTGAAAGAATTTGACAAAGTGGTGAACATGTTCATCGAGCGATTCCTCTTCAATGCTGAGGCGCTTCCCACCCTCAGTCACCTATGCGGCCTCAAACAGAGAGAAAATAAAAAGGCTAGAGATTTCATTCACCGTTGGAGGTCAGCTTGCAACAAGATGAGTGACCCCATATCAGAGGGACATGCTCTGTCCCTAATTCTGAGTAACTTCTCACAGTCTCTAAGAGGTCTCATTTCTACTGCACCATCGAGGACATTCATTGATTTGACAGAGCGAGCCGAATGGCTCGAATTGAATATGGAAAATGGTTTCTATGAAGGTTTCACCTTCACTAAAAACAACAGCCAAACTGAGCAGAAGAAGAAGACTCACTTCACTCATTCTGTCAGAAATAATAATTGGAACCACCGTAAGGGGCAAAACAAAGATTTCTGTTATGGGGCAGAAAGTTCAAACAAGAATGACCAAAAAGGCAAGTCAGTTCCTCAATTCAATAAGCCACTTCAACTAGAGCAGGGACCAAAGCCCCGAGAAAAAGTAAAGCATGAAGGGTGGAGTTATGACAGGAAATTCACTCCGCTGGATCAATCACTCGAGACTGTACTCGAGTATATGTTGACCAAGGAGATGGTCAAACTGCCTAGGCTGGCCGATCCCCCTGTTCCCATGGGAAAATTCAAAGATCAGTTCTGTAAATTTCACAGAACAGTGGGACATAATACTGAGAACTGCTCTGTTCTCAAAAATATTGTCCAAGACCTCATCGACAAGAATCTTCTGGTAAAGGGTGCCAAAGATGAAAATATGGATATTCTAAAGAAACCCTTTCCCCATCATTCTACGACAGTCATCTCTGAACAGCCTCTTCTGCCGCAGGAGCATATTAGGCCATGCTCTAAAAGGGATATGCAAATCCAACATCAAGTCCTTGTACTGCAGCAGGCTCAGTCCAAAGCTCAGAAAATGGATCTCATTGCAGCTTTTTGTAAAATGAAAGTATCTGATAAACCCGCTGGGGTATCTCTTGAGGTGGCTAAAAGAATGTCATGGCTCCCCAAACACTTTATTAAGCCCGCCCCGGAGAAAAGTGAGACATCCACACCAAAGCCGATAACAGCATTATTCAATGTCTCAATTTTGGACTTAGCTCAAGTTTCCACCAAACACCAGCAGGTGTTGAATGATCTGTTGCGGAAAATCAAAGTGAAACCGAGCATAACTTCAGAAGACATGGCCCAGATAGTCAATCAGGCCCTAACAAATGCTCCGATCACTTTCTCAGATGAAGATCTTTCCAAGCCGCATGTGTTTCACAACAATGCTTTGTATGTTGTGATTCGAGCCAGAGGAATGACTGTTCCTCATGTGCTGATAAATGGAGGCAGCAGCCTCAATATATGCCCAGAAATGACAGCCAAAGCTTTGGGCATCAAAGAAGAGGAATATATCCCGGACCCGATCACTATCTACGGGTTTGATAATCATGGTCAGACAGCGAAAGGAAAATTTTTCTTGGAGATTTTCATTGACTATTCAGTCCACTCTGTCCTTTTTCATGTGGTCAATGTGCCACCCACCTATAATCTGCTTCTCGGGAGACCGTGGATTCACAATACGAACGTTGTGCCGTCTACTCTGCATCAATGTGTCAAATGGTCAAAAGGTGGAATGATCACAACAGTCTTGGGCGAAGATCCAGAATAGAGGCTTGCACAACCCATGGTTCCTAGGCCCACTTTCACTACTGATATCCCTAGCATTAGGGGCATTGATGAGGTCAGCTTTGAAGAAAATTCAGAATACTGCAGACGGGTGAACAGCCAGCACATACAGTGGCCATGACTCGATGGAGAGGCCCACAGTTTTTCAAGATTGGAGGATGAATTGACTATAGCACATTCAAAGATCATCCATTGTTCTCCCAATTTATGAAGGCCAAAAAGGGATTTGATCTGTTAGTAAAGCATGGCTATCAGCCTTTTCAAGGCCTGGGAAAAAATGGAGATGGTCATCTCGAGCCAGTAATTCCTCCGCACTATTCTCAGAGGGCCGGATTGGGCTTTAAGGGCAGAAGATCTCAGAAGGGCACTATCTTTGTCAAAGGGACGCACTAAGGGCATCTGCTTGTCTTTCATTTCTATTCTTTTATTTTCACATTTAGGATGATATCCCGTTTCATTTCAATCATTGTCCTCAATTCAATCTTTCAATAAAGTTGCAAATTTCCTTTGTCTATCTGGATGCCATTTGTCTCTTTACTTCTCATTATCAAATCTTTACAAAATTGCCATTATTTTGCTCTTTTATTTTTCCAATTATTTTCTCAATAAAAGCAATTTGTTTTATGATGGGCGATTTCCCTGAATCGATTTATTCTTCAATTTTTAGAATGTCTTCCCGATCTATCAAGAAGCTCGTTCTTAATTCAGAGGCCTTTTCGAAGCCAACAGTGATTCATCAGGTTAAAATAAGAGCAGAATGTAGTCAGATTACAAAGCAGTCAAAAGAACCTACATAATTTGATTCAGCTCTTCAAGAATTACCAGAATTTGCAGCAATTCAGAAACAAGATGAGCCATCATCCTTAGTTTAGGATCCGACTGAGGATATCAATATTGGATCAGAAGACGATCCTAAAATTCTCAAGATTGGCAGCAGTTTGAGCCCGGAAGAGAAAGAAAGGCTCACCCATTTTCTCAAGCAACATGAAGAAGTGTTTGCATGGACGTATGAGGACATGCCAGGTCTAGATACCAAATTGGTTGAGCATTGTCTCATCCTAAAACCAGATGTCAAGTCGGTTAAGCAGAAACTGAGAAAGATGGATCCTCGAGTGGAACAACAAGTTAAGGAAGGTCTAGAAGACCTACTCAAAGCAGGGTTCATTCGAACCATTGACTATCCAGATTGGCTAGCAAATATTGTTGTTGTTCCCAAGAAAAATGGTAAAGTTCGAATTTGCATCGACTTCAGAGATCTCAATAAAGCGACTCCTAAGGATGATTATCCACTTCCTAATATTGATCTTTTGATTGATAGCACAGCAGGTCACGCTATGTTCTCTTTTATGGATGGATATTCCGGATATAATCAGATCAAGTTGGCTGCTCGTGATCAGTCCAAGACGTCTTTCACTACTCCTTGGGGCACTTTTTGTTATACAGTCATGCCATTTGGGCTTAAGAATGCTGGAGCCACTTATCAGCGTGCTATGGCCGTCATTTTCCATGATCAGATGCACAAAATCATAGATGCCTATGTCGATGATATTCTGGTAAAGTCCAAAGAAGAGGAAGATCACATCGAAGCTCTCAATCAAGTTTTCAAGCGGCTCATTCTTTACAAGCTAAGACTCAATCCACAAAAATATGTTTTTGGAGTCGAATCTGGCAAATTGTTAGGCTTTCTAGTCAGTAAAAAGGGGATAGAAGTTGATCCCGCTAAGGCCAAAGCTATCATTGACATGTCTCCCTCGACTAATCTGAAAGAATTGCGTAGCCTTCAGGGACGTATGCAATCAATTCGGCGATTCATATCCAATTTGGCCATGAGATGTGAGCCTTTCAATCATTTGCTCAGAAAAGGAGTGAAATTCAAATGGGGACCAGAGTGTCAGCAATCGTTCGAACGCATCAAGAAATATTTGCTCAATCCTCCAGTGTTAAAGCCGCCAGAATTGGGGAAACCCCTACTGCTATACATTTCAGTTAATCAAGTGGCTTGTGGCGGATTCTTGGCGCAATACGAAGAAGGCAGTCTGATAGAGCATGCCATTTACTATGTGAGCAAAACCTTCATTGATTATGAGAAGAAATACTCTCAGATAGAGAAGACATGTCTAGCTCTGGTTTGGATGTGTCAGAAATTGAGACACTATCTGTTGGCATCTGAAGTCAAGATCCTATCCAAATTAAATCCTCTCAAGTACATTCTAGAGCAACCCTTCCTCAGTGGACGGATTGCCAAATGGCAGGTTCTATTGATGCAATACGATTTGGAATATGTCTCTCAGCAATCTATCAAGGGGAAAGCAATTGCAGATCAATTAGCAGATTTTCCTCTAGCAGAGGATGTTAAAGTCGAGGATGATTTCCCCGATGAGCGGATCTGCAATATTCAACAATCCCCAATTTGGAATTTATTCTTTGACGGTTCCAAAAATATGGCAGGCATAGGAATCGGGATTCTGTTAATCACACCTGAGAAGGAGATGATCCCCTTTTCTCTCAAATTAGATTTTCAGTGCACTCATAATATGGCCGAGTATGAAGCTTTGATACAAGGTTTGAGAATTCTACAATACTTCAATGTTAAAAGAGTACATGCTTATGGCGACTCTTTGCTCGTCGTCAATCAAGTCTTAGCTGAATGGCAAGTGAAGGATCAGAAATTACTTCCTTATCAGAAGATCGTTCCAGCTCTTGTCAGCAATTTCGAAGAATTCCAACTTTTTCATGTCAAGAGAGACTTCAATCAAATTGCAGACAGTTTAGCCAACCTGGGATCCATCATGTCTTTCAAGAGTGAAGAATCTTGTCGCTCCTTTGAAATTGACAGACTTGATCAACCTGCTTTCATCCCAGTAGAGCAGATAAACCAGGCTGAGCAAAAGAAGAAGCCTTGGTATTATGACATCAAGAATTTCATTGAAACTGGCGAATTTCCTTCAGAGCTCTCAAAAAAAGAGCAGCGAGCAATTCAGCGCATGTCTGCTCGATATTTTATTCTTGCCAACATCCTTTATCGTCGTGGATTCAGTTCTGAATATTCCAGATGTTTGGATGAAGAAGAAGCCAAAGAAGTTGTGCAAGAAGCACATGAAGGCATTTGTGGTGGTCACGTTGGCTACCAAACTCTTGTCAAACAAATCATCTGAGCAGGATATTACTGGAGAACTATGCAACAAGATTGCTATCGTTTTGTGAAGAAGTGTGTTCAATGTCAGATGCATGCACCTTCCATTCATGCGCCAGCGACATATTTACAATCTATCGTTTCGCCATGGCCATTTTTTATGTGGGCTTTTGATGTTGTAGGCCCTATTACTCCTTCTGCTTCAAATGGCCACAAATATTTTCTTGCCGCAACAGAATATTTTACTAAATGGGTAGAAGCAGTCACTCTACGCACAGTAGAAGGTCGACATGTGGTCTCATTCATCCACAAGAATATCCTATGTCGTTTTGGCATACCACATGATATTGTGTCAGATAATGGTAGTCATTTCAATAATGAGAGAATGAGGACTTTCTGTTTGAAGTTCAAAATCCATCATCATTTCTCCGCTCCTTATTATCCTCAAGGAAATGGCCAAGCAGAGGCCACCAATAAGATTTTGATTCGAATCCTGGAGCGAACTTTGGAAACAGGCTGTGACTGGCATGAGAAGATTCATGATGCATTGTGGGCATATCGAACCACCATTCGAACTCCAACTAATGCTACTCTGTCAGAACTTGTCTACGGAACCGAAGTAGTATTGCCTCTACATGTTCAGAAACTTGCTCTAAAATTTGCATCACTTCTCGAATTACCTCTTGATCAGTATCAGCAACAGCGGCTAGTACAACTTGATTTGCTAGATGAAAGAAGACTCAGAGCAGCAGAGCACGCTCAATCATATCGTCAGAGGATAGCCAGACAATATGCAAAATCCGTCATTGAAAGAAAATTTCGAGTCAATGATCTAGTGCTCAGATCAACGACTTATCTCAAGCACCGCCCAGGTGGCAAGTGGTCACCAAATTGGGAAGGTCCCTATGTTGTCAAAGAGGCATTACCTCGTAATTCATATCGGTTCATCAATGCCAACGGAGTGGAATTACCAGATCCCATCAATGCTCGACATTTGAAAAAAATCTATACTTAAATTATTCTTTGTAATTCTTCAAATTTTCTTCAAATAATGATCAGATTCTTCTTTCCCAGTTATACTGGGGCATTTTTTTTTTAAAAAAAACTTTGTCTTAATCTACAAATACCCTGTACGCAGGCAGGATAAACAAATCTCTCACTTTGCACGCATGTGCACTCATTTATATCATTTTCATATTTGCATACATCTGCATTCATTGGCATGCATTTGCATCAAGTTTGTTACCCATCCAGGATAAGGGATAATCCTGAGACCCCGACAATCATTCACGTTATAATTCCCAAATATTTTAATAGCATAGACCTCTTTCAAAAATTCGAATTTCAATTTAAAAACAAGGTATGTTTTCAAAATCCAGTGCTCGAACTGGTACATTTTCAAAATCCAGTGCTCGAACTGGTGTGTTTTTAAAAATCCAGTGCTCGAACTGGTACATTTTCAAAATCCAATGTCTATGTTGACATATTTTCAAAACCTGGTATTCATGCTAGTGTTCTCTCAAAATTGAGCACTCGTGGTTAGTGTCTCTCTGGTTGGTTGTATCACTCAACCTCTCGGGTTCAGTCTTTGTGTTGATCATTCATCAAAGTTCAAATTCCAATTACCAGTTTCGGCCCTTGGGCCATCCAATTTCCAATTTCGGCCTTCGGGCCATCCAATTACCAATTTCGTCCCTTAGGCCACCCAATTTCCAAGATTCCAATTTCGACCTTCAGGTCAATCAATTTCCAAGTTTCCAATTTTGAGCTTCGGGTCAATCAATTTCCCAATTTCCAATTTTCAAATTCCAAATTTCTAATTTCGACCTTTGAGTCAACCAATTTCAATTTCGACCTTTGGGTCAATCAATTCCAATTTCGACCTTCGGGTCAATCAATTTTCAATTTCCAAATTCCAAATTCTAAATTTCCAATTTCAAATTTCAAAATTTCAAATTTTTCAAATTCCAATTTCGACCTTTTGGTCACTCAATACCAATTTCAATCATCTTCTCTTGCGAGAGACCCTTTTTATAGGGAGAGTTCAAGGGAGCTCGTTCTTTTCGCATGATATCATTTGTTCACCTAGCCCTTTTTCAGGGAGAGTTTGAAGGGACTCGTGTCTATGTGAACCGTTTGCAAAACAAATTTCCAATTTCATACAAGGAACCCTTAGTTTAGGGAGAGCTTCGACGGAAGTTCGCTTTCCTTGTGACCACAATTTCGTACTAGGCCATTTCATCGTGAAGGACCCTCTTTTCAGGGAGAGTGTGATGGACTCGCTCCTTCATGACCAATTCACCGACCTCACCATTACCGGCCCCATTTCCATAAGAGAAGCCTAATGTTAGGAAGTTTTGACGAAAGCTTAATTTCTCTTCGAAAGTTCGTTTTGCAAACACCTCCTCTTCAAAAAAGAGAGGAGTAATTCTTATTTCCAATTTCTGAATCTTCTCCTTTGGGGAAAGGAGAAGAAAATTTCTGTCATGGATGTGTTGCGTTGTGCTTCAAATACTCGCTTCCACAAAGGATTTCAAGAAAATCTTGCCAATTTGTCATTAAATATTTGTTGATTTCAAAATGTTTTATTGCACAAAAACATTACCTCAGAATACCTTCAGTATTATTTCCGAAAGGTCAAAGCTTTCGTGAAAAAGGATTCAAAATTCAGAGTCTTTCTATTGGCCAACCAAAAGGATGAAGAATAAATCCTCAATATGGCCAGCAAAAGGAAATTCAATGTTGTTGCAAAGCCATAAGTGATTGGTATTGATCGCAGTCAATGGCACATTTTTAAAGATCATTCTTGGAAAATAAAGCAGTCGAAATATCCTGGGTGATATAGAAAAATCCATTCAATCCTTATATCTCCTCAATCACCTAAAAGCTGCAATTAAATATCTATAAAAGATATCTCTCAACTGTCGTCAAGATGAAGGCGAATTAGGCGAGTAGACCCCCGGAGCCAAAGAAGATTTGGATCATCTCCAAGATGAAGGAGTTTGTGACGGATCCTTCCAGGGAAAGTTCAGAGCACCGTCAAGATGAAGGCGATTGCGATGAGCCTCCCGACAAACCCTAAAGGATATTTAATTTCTGCTATCATCAAGAGATTTCCAACCAAAGAGCCAATAACCGTCAATATAATCCCTGAGAGAAAAGAAGGATCAGAGCATCTCTGAGATGAAGGAGTTTGTGACGTACCCTTCCAAAAAAAAAGAGAGAAAAGTCAGAACATCTCCAAAATGAAGGATGATGTAATAAAATCTCCAAAAGCCTAAGAGAGCTCTAATTCTGCCAAAAAAAAAGAAAAAAAAAAAGTGGGCAGAAAGATCATCATGAGAAAAGAATCCCAGGATATCAGACTGCCGAATCTGTCAAGAATCTTCTTTAAAATTTGTGAAATTCTATTATCAATATTCTTTCACCAATTGCTTTCACAATATCAAGAATACTCTCTTTTCTGCTCATATCAAGGAAATTGATAGCTTCCTTGAAAGAAAGTCAATTGCAAAAAATTTGAATTCGAATCTGGATTCTACGAAGTTACGCCCAGTCGGAGGTAATACTTTAGGTAGAAAAGAGGGAATATTTTCAAAACAATGTGCATCATTTTAAATTATTTTGAATCAACAATAATTTTCAACATTTTGACAATATTTTATAGTTATCCTGGCGTGAAGCGAGAGCTTGAGGTTCATCTTTGGCGCATCCTGACATCAGTTGTTATCCTTTTTAAGGACTTGATAACGGGAGTTTTCAAGATTCCTTCCCTTCTGTTGGTATAATCTGAGCGCATGGGCTCTCAGATTCGCACACTTCCTTGTGTCCCCACTGTCCTACCATAGACAGTCCAATTTTGGCTTGAGGTTAAGCCACCAATCATTTTCTCGCAAAAGGTCACCAATTTCAAAAGTTATTTAGTCTCAGCAATGAGGCGCCCAAAATCAAACCCCTTTTCAAGCTTTAGGGACCCCAATTTCATCCTTTTGCAAAACACCTATCAGATTGATTGTGCGGAAATCCGAAGGTTCCATCATGGTTTCTTCCTTCGAGGATTCCATTCATTTTTCGCCCAATCAGGATAAGGGTACAAACCTGAGCCTCCTTTGATGAGGTATTTCATTTTCCGCCCAATCAGGATAAGGGTACAAACCTAAGCCTCCTTTGATGAGGTATTTCATTTTCTGCCCAATCAGGATAAGGGTACAAACCTGAGCCTCCTTTGATGAGGTATTTCATTTTCCGCCCAATCAGGATAAGGGTACAAACCTGAGCCTCCTTTGATGAGGTATTTCATTTTCCTCCCGATCAGGTTAAGGGTACAAACCTGAGCCTCCTTTGATGAGGTATTTCATTTTCCGCCCAATCAGGATAAGGGTATAAACCAGAGCCTCCTCTAAGGAGGTATTTCATTTCCCGGTCAGGTTAAGGGTTAAACCTGAGCTTCGTTTCTACACGAGGTATTTTCTGTCCCATCCAGGTTAATGGCAAAACCTGAATCTCACTTCTTTTGAGGTAAAATTTTTCTTCTTTATTCTCTATTTCATATCTACCATTTTCATCAGGGCTAATCTCTTTACAACCAGTCAGATCCTTCTAACTGGGGCATTTTTATATCCCAAATTTGGTGTGTTTTTTTTGCCACTAAGCTCGTCTTCAAGCCGGCTTAGTAGCAAAGAGGGGCATCTGTAAACACCCCAAATTTTCATCATCCATTCTCAAACAACCCTCCTCGTGCAGTGCCAACCCTGTTAGGTCAGTATAGGAGTCAAACCCCGAGTCAGTTTCAGAAAATCACCATTTTACCCATTTTTATTAGGAAAATTACCATTTTACCCCTAGGTCATCCCAAACCCCAGTCAGTCAGAGTCAACCAAGCTCATTGGTCAGTTCAAGATAGTTAGAATATCAGTCATCTCAAGCTCATCTAAGCTCATAATGAATAAACCATTTTCATTTCTGACCATTCCTGCCAGAATGGGATCATTTCTTCAGAAATGAGCTCATTTCTCACTCAAATCTAAACCAATTGTCTTCGAGTCAGTCATGTTCCCCAGAGTCTAACTTGAGCTCACCAGGAGTTCAAGCGCTCCAATTTCAGTTCAAAACCATTTCTAAGTGTCCAGGAGCCCATTTCAGTCCATTTCAGCTCTTTTAGCTTAAATTGAGCCGAGTTTAGTCAGTTGAGCTAGTGTTTGAGCCTTGATTTTAGTTCACCTCAATATTACTGACCTTTGTTTCAGCTCAAACCCAGTTCAGGTTCGTAATTCACTTCATTCTAATGATCATTCCATACCATTTCTCTAAAAATGGAAGCTTTTCTTGAAAATTCATCGTAATTCACTTCATTCTAATGATCATTCCATACCATTTCTCTAAAAATGGCAGCTTTTCTTGAAAATTCAGTTGAAAAGGTCAGTTGAGTCACTGTCTGGTGGGTTCAGTTGAGTTCTGAAACTCTAAAACCCAGCTCAATCTAGCTCATATCAGTTCAATCCAGCTCGAACCCCAATTTTCAGTGTCACTCTGACCTAGTAGAGTCCCGAAAACCATTTCTTGAGCTATTTTGCAAATTTTATCAATTTTAATGCTTTTTAAACTGGTACAGCTGCCAATCGGAGTCTAACATCTAAAATTCTCCATTCAGGGTCTGCATTTCGCATGTCATTTCTCATCATTTCATATCATTTATTAGCATTTCATAACATTTCATCACATTTCATTTCATTTTCGAAGTCCAGAACTCCAGTTTTATAAATTTCAATCCAGATTGAGTTTTAAAAGTTTTCAGAAATCAATTTCAAACCTCGGGTTTCCAAAATTGACATTTTCACTCCAGGAGTCTAAATTTGGAAATATTTTCTCAAGAAAAATAATCTGGATTTCTTTCAAAATCAAATTTTCAAATTTTACACTGGATTTGCTTCGCAATGAGCTATTGAACTTCAAAATCTGAGCTCGTTTCAAAAACTGCCAAAAATAGCTCGTTTCATTTTAAAAATAATTTTTTTCTTGAGAAAAACAATCTGGATCTATTTCAAACACAACTTTTTGAATTCTACACTGGATTTGCTTCGCAACGGTGTATTAAACTTCAAAATCCGAGCTTGTTTCAAAAACTGCCAAAAAGAGCTCGTTTTGTCTGAAAATAGATTTGGAAGCATTTTCTCGAGAAAAATAATCTGGATATCTTTCAAAATTACATTTTTAAATTCTACATTGGATTTGCTTCGCAACGGGGTATTGAACTTCAAAATCCGAGCTCATTTCAAAAACTGCCAAAAATAGCTCGTTTTGTCTGAATTTTTTTTGAAAAGACTATTTTACCCCTCTAATCGTCAAAATGAATTTCAAAATAGGAATTTGGACCCGCTCTGAGATGGCCCATTCATTTACATTTCTACTTTATTAAAAAAATGTTTCTTTTTATTTGTTTATTTTTGTTTTTATTGATTTTTATTTTATTTTTTTTATTTTATTTTATTTTAGAGAGGAGGTGGGACCCACAAGGTGGTCACCCAAACCTCCAGCCCCACTTTCCATTTTTTTTCTCATTTTTTCTTTCCCTTTTCCTTTTTCCCTCCTTTTCTTTCTTTCCTTTCTTTTTCCCTTTTCTTTCTTTTTCTTCTTCCTCTTCTTTCCTTCTTCCCTTCCTTCCTCCCTTCTTTTCCCTCTTGCTCAGCCATTCGAGGCCCTTTCCCTTTCCTTCCCTAATTAAAACTAAAACTTAGGGAAAGATAGGATCTTCCCTAAGTTAAGAAAACCAAAACAAAAGAGGAAGCTACGGCTGAACCCATCCCCCATGGAACGTCTCTCTCTCTCTCTCTCTCTCTCTCTCTCTCTCTCTCTCTCTCTCTCTCTCTCTCTCTCTCTCTCTCTCTTCTTGTCTCCTTGGCTGCTACAGCCATAGCAGGTACCAACCACTACCACAGCAGCAGCACCACCTTGCTTCAGCCGGCCTTCACTTTGAAGCACCATCTTCACCACCGGTCCAGCCACCTCCTTGTACGCCCAACCATCTTCAAGCACCTGCAGCTCCCCCTTGCCCGGCAACAACTTCAGCGCCACCATCACCTTCAACAATTCCAACAAAGTAGCACTTCATCCAGCCCATCAGCCTCTTTCAGCAGCTGCAACATCCTCCAAGGTGGTCTCCTTTGTAACAGCCCACCATTGCTCACACCTTCCTCACTAGCCGCCGCTCCTTCTCCTTCAACCGGGTCGAGTAAGAGCTTCCCTTCTCAAGGTAAGGCATTTACCATGCTTGCTTTTATGAAGTTCAACGTGAATCCAGTCCAAAAAACTGGATTCACATGATTAAATATTCATTGATGATCTTGTAAAGCCACAAGGTTTTGGGTTTGGGCTACATAGGTGAAGGGATCCATCCAATGGATGGATCGGATCCGTCTCACCCCTAGCCAACATAAATCTCATATCTTCCCCTCATGTTCATTTTTTTTTTTTTTGTTTCATCACTTTTTTCGTGAAGTTTACATGCTCTAGGTAATATACTTAGGTTGTTTTGCTATTTTATTTCATTAGTTCATTAATGCATATCTTGTTAGTTTATAGGTTTTTCATTTAGGTATGTAGTCTAGTCACCATTTCATGTTTAAATTCCCTTAAATAAATCTTGAATTTTTTGTGATAGATACAGCTATATGTTTGTGATCCCCTTTCAAAAATATGGATCAATTTGTATTTCGAAATTTCATTAGAAAAATCAAATCCCAAACTGGGATTTTGTATTTCTGGAACTTTCAGTTTCTTCTTTAGCAGACTAAAACCTCCGACACCACCATAGTGGGAGATCCGTATCATTTTTCAAAAATCACGGTGGATTTATGATTGAATCTACTAACTATCTGGAAATTTTTAGGTTTTTCTAGTGAGTTTTGCTCTCTGTAAAAAATCGGATTTCTCAGACCCCTGGGAAAATCTTGATTTTCTTTTGTCAGGGTATAGACAGACCCTAATGTACTGATTCCGCCCAATCCGTAGCCCGTCTACAAAAACTTTCAACATGAAAGTTGTTCCTAACATAATTTTCTGTCATTTTCCAAAATTGGGGAATTTTTGAATCTGCTTAATTATTTTTCCCGGATTTTCTCTTTCTGTCTAACAGATTCCAATGTCCAGAAATCTCAGAGATTTAGGTCTCTGATAACAGTATGGCATTTTCCAAACCATAACCCTAATTCCAATGGTGTTAAAATATAAAATCTTATTCTGTTTGTCAGGGACATTTTCCCACAATTTCAGCCTTTTTACCATCTGTCTTCTATTTTTACCATATTTTCTACCAAAACTTGTCTGTTTCCCCTAAATCCTAGAGTCGCCGGATTCCGATCCAACTTGCCGGAGTGTCACAGCTCCGACCATAGGTCAAAACCAGAAAGTGTAAAATGAAAAAATCATTTTCTTACTGTCCTCTGTCACTCCATAAAATTTGGGAAATTTTTATGGAAATTTGATATCCTAAATCCTCTTTAGAATCAACATTTTAGGCAAAAATCACAAAATTTAGGGTTTTTATTTGAATTTCCATATTTAAAAATACAAAAAAATAAGATTTTCGAGCTCCATTATGTTTCTAGGGTTATTTTAGGTGTCCATGCCAAATTTGGTTTAATTCCAAGTTCATTTGCTCCATGTGTCAGTTTATCTTTAAATTCAGAAGCGAAAATCAGGTGAAAATCAGGTTAAATTCGATATTTTATGATATTTTTGCCATTTTAGGGTTTTTATCATGTACATAAGCATGTAGAATCATATTAGGGTTAATTTCAATCTCCTTTGCATTTCATATTTTTCAATTTTACAAAATTTATTTCAGAAAACCCTGGTTTCAAGGCCATAGTCTTGTTATCGGGGGTATTTTGGTCATTTTGACCTAAATTTCAAAATTTCAATTTCTAATTCTCCAAAATTTCATTCATATCATCATATTATGTTTGATTTATTTCATTTGATTTTCAAATTTCCAAAATTTATAAAAATTCTTTCAGAAAACCCTGATTTCAAGGTCATCAAGGGTATTTTGGTCATTTTGACCCCAATTTCGAATTTTCAAGTTTATTTTCGAAATTTATTCATTATTTATCATGTTTATATCAAAAGGGGTATGATTTTGGGTTTATATCTGAATAATATCCGATAATTTCCTATATTTTTGGATAAATTCAGAAAAACCTATATTTTTGTGCTAACCTTGTTTTCCAGTTTTGCAGGAATATTCAAGAAGAAGACTTAGCCATTTTATTTATTTATTTTATTCAATTCAATGTAAAAATCAATGTAATATTTGGAATAAGAGTTAATTTTCTGCTTAGAATAGGGCTGTATTGCATATAGTTTAATTTATGCAATTTTTAATATGTGATGTATGATTCATGCACATTTATTTCAAAATCACTATGATTGACACAAATGGCACGTGCACAAGCTCTTATGGAGTTTATAAACTCGGTGGGATTCGTATTTATGGCCATAGTCAGAATACGAAGAAAACCAAGATTTATGATCTTCATATTAGCCACATTCAGCCTACACACTTAGGCTAACTTCAAAAATGCACTGCATTCTTCAAAACTTTAAAAGGATTTCTCAATTCTTCAATGAAATTCCATTTTCAAATTCATATTCATTCATTCATATTATTCAAATTGCATTGTTTTCAAATTCATTTTCCAATTTCAATTTCAATTTCAAAAAAAAAAAATCAGTTTTGTCAAGAATTTTCAAGTCTTTCTCAGGATCTGATTTTCTCAAAATCCTAAGTTTTCAAATGACATTTCAAAGCATTTCCCAAGTTCAAATCAAGATTTTCCTATGTTTTAAAATTCTCAAATTTCAAAATCCCTAGTTTTCAAAAATCGATTTTCTCATATTTTTCAGTTTTCCTGATAATTCATTTTCCATTTCAAAAGTCATTTTCCAATGAATTTCTTAGATTTTCTCAGAATTCTCAAATCCATTTTCTCAGAAAAGCAATTCCAAATTTCAAAATCGATTTTCTAAAGTTCAAATTTTCCTGAGAAATCACTTTCCAATGCAAATTTCTGATTTCTAATAAAATTCAATGATTTTCCCAGGAATTCCATTTTCAAGCATTTTTCAGTCCTTTTCTAAATGCATTTCAATTTTCCAAAGCAAACATCATATTTTCTCAAACTTGCATTTTTCAAAATTCCATAGCACAAGCCTGATTCTTTGTGCATTCTAGGAAAAATAGAGCATAATTTAGATATTTGAGTCAAGTTAAAGCACGTAATTGATCCTTGGTTCAATTACCCCTGGTAAAGGCGCCAGGAACGGTTGAATCTCGTACCGACAGGCGGATCCCATTCCACGGAATTTTCCCGCAAATTTTCAAAACGTAGGTGAGTAATTTTCAAAACCATTTTCAAAACTTTGGTCGAGTTTGACTCGCAAATTCGTTTCTCTCTCGCAAGGGAGGGGAAAAATTTTGCGATGATAACATGGATGCACACCGTTGTGCTTACCCCGCATCTATAAAGGTCCATTTAAAACCTTCAGGCCGTAGCTAGGTCATGCGTAAATGACTTAGTCATTATGAAAAAACGGTTTTACGTAAAAGTAAAGCATTTTCAATAGGGGCTTCATTCGTCAAGCAGAATCTTGAACAAAGAGTGGCAAAGGAATCACATCGATGATTGAGAGTTGATCTTCATTTAAACGCTCACTTACGCGCCATATATGTAGTATAAGTAGAAGCCTATGCTTTATATGGCAGCGGCGTAAAAGAAATGCATATACTTATTGTTCAGGGTGTGTAACCGAATGAAATATTCTACATATATATTTGCAAAAAACAAGAACCTTGGCATCATTCAATGCGATGGTGTAATTTAAGTACGTAATTGGAAGTACATAATCAGAAATTACAGAAAGCAAAGAGCCTCGGCATCATACAACGCGACGGCGAAGCTTAAATTACACGAGCCTTGGTGATATAAGATGCGACGACTATTTCCAGACGATATATAAGTAAATTGGTACCCAACGATAGTTGCAAGGCGAGCGAGAGGTACCCTTTTAAAAGAACACAAATACTGTGTATTCAACCATATATATCGAACGATAGTTACGAGGCGAGCGGTTGAACACCGAAGTGTCTCAAAGGGCTCAACCAAGAACTAGGGTCAGATACTACTTCAGAAGGTATATGCTATATACAAACAAGCAAATACTTGAGAGAGATGGATCAACAAAATGAACTTACCTCAAATCGCAGAAGAAATGGCTTCGGAAGGCTCCAACTACTTCGAAGGCTTCGATTCTCCTTTCGAACGGTCAAACTAGGTCAGATAAGGTCGACCTAGTTGAGAAAGAGGTAGAGCAGGTCAAGCTGCTCAACCCAAATGGTTTGAACCAAACTGGTTTCGGTCCAAGTCAACTAGGTCCAATAGGTTCAGACTTAGCCCAAACAGGCTAGGTCTGGGTTTAGAAAATCAAAACAAGATTCAAGATGAAAGGGGACTTTGACTTTGACTTTGACTTTAAACCCAACTAGGTTCAAGTCAAGTCAATTGGGTTTAGACCAGGTCAGGTGGGCTAGGACTAGGTCATGCAAGCTCAGACTAGGTCAGGTAGGCTCAGACCAAGTCAGGTGGGCTAGGCTCACTGGGAGAGGTTCTAGAGAGAGAAATGGGGGGGGGATGATTTTTATAAAAAGGAGAGAGAGAGGGCACCTCTATTTATAGCCCATGAAACTTGAGCCCCAAGTTTCCTTTTTACCATTTTGCCCTTTTTAAAAGAAATATTTCATGGAATATGCTTTTTCGAATGGAATATCCCATGGAATATGTTGTGGAATATTCTATGGAATAACCTATAGAATATTCTATAGAATATTTTATAGAATATTCTAGATATTTTTTGTGGAATATTTTTATGGGTCCCACCAAGATTCCCATGGGTCCCACAAAAATCTCAGGTTTTCGGTGATTTTTTTTCGAAAAAATTTGAGTACGTCATTCCTTTCGTATTGACGTAACTAAGAAAGTTGGCTCGTACAAATCTCTTGATTTTATTCATGGAGAAAGTTATGACTCCCTGACGGTTTAAGCATGCATTTGCGAAGATACGAATATCCTAAGCATATCTAGCTTGCAAGAATCAATTTGATTCGCATTTTGAGTATAAATGCTATTTTCACCTGAAAATGCCTCATGAATTTTATTCAGAACTTGTCTGAAAAATTATGGGTCTTGCAGTCAGTATATACCTCAAATTGTTTTCCATATAAATAGTGTCATCAAATTTTGAGTGCAAACACTACCGCCGCTAACTCCAAATCATGAGTTTGGCAATTCATCTCGTGCACCTTTAATTATTGAGATGCATATACGATAGCTTTACCATGCTATATTAGGAAACAACCCAATCCTTTATGCGATGCATCATTATAAATGTTAAAATCGCCAGTGTCAAAAGGTGGAACTAACACTAGTACAGTGGTTAATCGCTTTTTCATCTCTTGAAAACTTTTCTCGCACTTCTTGTTTCACTTGAACTTTGCATCCTTCTTTGTCAGTTTGGTCATTGAGGCTGCCAATATTGAAAATCCTTCAACAAAGCGCCTGCAATATCCAGCTAACCCCAAGAAAGTATGAATCTCGACGGCATTCTTAGGTGTAGACCAATTGGTCACCGCTTTCACTTTTGTTGGGTCCTCCATCACTCCCTCTTTACTGATGATTTGTCTAAAAAATGAGACTTGATCTAGATAAAATGCATATTTAGAGAACTTAGCATATAACTTATGTTCTTTATGTATTTGCACAACTATTCTCAAGTGTTCTGCATGTTATTCTTTATTGGTCAAATAGATGAGAATATCATCCACTAATACTACCACGATCTTATTCAAAAATGGTATGGACACTCATTTCATTAAATCCATGAATGCAGTTGGTGCATTTATCAGACCGAAGGGCATGACCAAAAATTCATAATGCTCATATCTTGAGTGAAAAGTTGCCTTGGCCATATCCTCCCCTCGAATCTTCAACTAGTGATACCCGAGCGTAGATCCAACTTAGAAAAATAGGTTGCCTCCTGGAGTTGATTGAATAAATCATCTATCCTCGACAGTGAATACTTGTTCTTTACCGTCACGGCATTTAATTTTTTGCAGTCGATACACATACGTAGTGACCCATCCTTCATTTTCACAATAAGATCGGTGCGCCCTAAAGTGACACCAATGGTCGAATAAATCTAACATCCAACAACTCCTGCAATTGATCTTTAAGTTCTTTAAGTTCTGCAGGTTCCATCCTATATGGTGCAATAAAGATGGGTATCATGTCAGGAGCTAGATCGATCTGAAACTCGACTTTCCTATCTAGTGAAAGTTCTGAAAGTTCTTCGAAAAAAACATCCATGAATTCTTGCACAATATCTACTTCTACGACTGAAAGGTTATCACCAACTTTTGTCTTCATATAAGCTAAATACCCAAGACAACCCTTTTGTAGGTAACAGATGGCTTGAAGACATGAAATAATTGTTGGATTTGCTAGTTTTCTAATACCCTGAAAGGTGAATATTAGGACTTTGGGCTGTTGAAAACTAACATTTTTTCTTCGATAATTGATCATCGCATGATGGTTAGATAACCAATCCATGCCCAAGATAATGTTCACTCTCTTAAAGTCTAATAGGTCTACTAGCAAGACGTTCTTCGATTTGTACTATGTATCCTTTGGTAACCTTATCTATACAAACGATCTTTCTCATTAGTGTGTCTACTTGATAGTTTATTGAAATTCCACTAGAGGGGGGGTGAATAATGAAATATGATAAAGATCGATAAAATAAAATAATTAAGCAATAAGGCACAACACATAAAACACAAAATTTATACTGGTTCGGTCAGTATCCAGACCTACATCCAGTCCCCAAGCAAACCACTTGAGCTTTCCACTATAACATCCGAGTCACTGGATAAATAGTACAACACCCTCTTCCTCAGAGGTCTTCTTCTCTCAACAGAGAAGGGGCACACCCTCTTCCACAGAGGTCTTCTTCTCTCAACAGAGAAGGACAACACCCTCTTTCATAGAGGTCTTCTTCTCTCAACAGAGAAGGGCAACACCCTCTTTCACAGAGGTCTACTTCTTTCAACAAAGAAGGAATACAGTGAATAACAGAGTTACAATACTTCCTATAGAACCTTCAGAATGATATGAATGCACGAATGAAGGATTCTCAGAATGTTTTGTTTGTCACTCAGAGGATACTCTTTGTCAAAGAGCTGGACTTGACTTTTTCTCTTTTCTTTCTTTCCTTTTTCTCTTTCTTTTTCAAGGCTCTCTTTTCAAATATCGAATAGGAATTTTTCTCGTTGTAAGCTCACACGTCTATTCCATTCCATTGTTTGAATAGTTTATTTGAGTGTGTTTATATAGCTTTTAAAAAGTAGTCGTTACATTTTGGAATTGTAACTTTTTGAAATGTGAAATGATATGTCATTTCAAAAATATCTTTTAGAGAAATTCGAGAATGCCTTTTTCCATAAAAGTAAAATAGAGGGTACACTAGTCGTTGTAATATTTTAGGTAATACATATTTTATGTAAAAAGTCTATTTCTTACAATAGTACATTGAACGTTGGGTTGTAGTTTTGTCTTTATTCTAATTAATGATTTGAGGTACATTAGTACTTCTTTGCTTTAAATGAGTGTAAGTACAATGAGTGCTTTGAGATATTCATTTGTACATAGTCATGTCAAGTATTTTCTTTATGTTGTGTTTTTCAAAGTCTCCAGAGAGAATGAGGACCAAAAGAAGGTCGACATTCTTTGAGAAGGATATTAACAAGGATTTGTTACAGGAGGTATTTAATGCTTTGTAAAGAGAATGATGACTTCAAGTAAGTCGACATTCTATGGTTATAAAAAAGGTAACTAGAGTCCTTTCAAAAACATATTTTATTTGTTTTTCTTTTGTGTAGCCGATTTATGTTTTTGTCTTCTTCTTATATTAAAAAAAACATTTCTTTAAAGAAGGTAACTAAAGTCTTTTCAAAAACATATTTTATTTGTTTTTCTTTTGTATAGCAGATTTATGTTTTTGTCTTCTTCTTATATTAAAAAACATTTCTTTAAAGAAGGTAACTAAAGTCTTTTCAAAAACATATTTTATTTGTTTTTCTTTTGTAGCCGATTTTATGTTTTTGTCTTTTTATTATATTTCTTTTTCATGTTGTCTTGTATATAGTGTAAGGTACAATTATTACATGATAAAATATCTTTTTCATAAAGGGTTGTAAGAAGGTACAATTATTGGTTTTCAAAAAGGACCTTTTTGAAACTATCGTATACTTTTATGATATAGTGTTTAAGAATGAGTATGTAATATGCAATATGCAAGTTCCTGAAGGTTCTGTTACATATGACTCTAAAGAAAAAAGTCTTCATCTTGAGGTAGTCGATCTCTTCATTTGAACTTTAGGAATGCATGGCTCATCAAGCTTTTTCTTCAAGGAGTATGATTGCACCATATTTGTACTTGAACAGAAAGTCTCCATCCTTATTGGGTGAGATATCCTTGCATCAAATACTCGTTAGATTTATGGCAAAACATATTCAGTCATAATATAACATTTTTCAAGAGGACATATTATCATATCATATAAAATCAAATGAGACAGTGTATCATATTATGTGACATCAAAACAGAGTTTCTCAACATTTATGTCTAGAGATGTAGGTGAAACAGGTAATAGTGAAGCAAAGGTAGAGGTAGTGAAGCTATGTGTTGCACCTAAGTCGAAAAGAACATGAGCACTAACACCAGAAATTAGAAGTGTATCTTCCACAATGTTCAAACTAGTCAGAGCTTCTTGCATAGTCATTGAATAAACTCAGTCTGAAGCAACTGGTTTGTCTCTGGGTTTTGCTTTGTCTCCTTGCCCTGGCTGGGGACACTTATTGGCAATGTGTCCTGTATGTTTGCAATTATAGCACTTGATATTCTTCTTATCAAAGCGGCCTTCATGCTTGAAGCTGCAAGTCCTATAATTATTGTTGCTCTTGGAAGGTGGCCCTTGGTATCAGGGCTTCTTTGCTTCTTGTTGTTAAGGCTTCTTCCCCTACTACTTATTGTTGCTTCCCCCACTGTCTCCTTCCTTTACCTTCAAAAATTTGCCATTGTTTTTCCTCTTCTTAAAGAAACCACAAGACTGGATTGTCCCTGTTGTATTTGCTTTGGCTTCTCCTCTGTCTTTGACTTTGTTGTTTGGGTATCCCAAAACTCATAATGAGATATACAATCTGGTGATCTTCCAAATTTGCAGTGGTCCCACCATCCTCAAAATCTTGGGCTTTAGTCTACTCTCATAAAGCTTGCATTTTTGCTTCTCTGTAGATACTAAAGCCTTCGCAAATCTGAACAATGAATTAAACTTGGTGGTGTAGACTGACACACTCATGCTTCCCTGTTTTCACTTTCTAAACTCTTCTTTTTTCATTCTCTCAATTTTGAAGAAAACTGCCTGTAAAACTTGTTTTTGAAAGTGATCTAGGGAAAAAACTCTTCATTACCCAGGACATCTCTAATGAATCGCCACCAGTACTCTGGATCACTAACTAGGTTGGATGCTACAACCCAAGCCTTCTGGTCCTTAGGGCACTATATCGCATTCAGTGCCTTCTCTGCTTGCATCATCTACTTTTTTGCCATCTCTCCTCTAGGAGTTCCATCAAAGGTAGGCACTCTCATATTCTTGAACTTCTCAACCCAAGAATTTCTCCTAGATGCTACCTGGTTCTGGCTCTGTTGTAGTTTATTTTGTAACAACTCATAAAAAATTCTTTTCATAGCACACCACTTCCTATTGTAGCATGCTCCTGTCTGAGTGAAGCTGGTGAAGCTCCTCCACCTTTTGCTCCTATACTCCTTGGAGGCAGACTCTTTGATGCTTATGGAGACACAGGACCACTTGGGCTTGCAGTACTTCGTCTTGCATAACCCTTATCATCCCGCCTTGCTTGAGAAGGGGCTAGCTCGACTCCTGCGTGCTTGGGAGCCCTTGGATTGGTACGATATACCATGAGTCCTCATACTGCAATTAAGAATAGAGTAAATTACTGAATAATTATACTTGTTTAGTCATTCAACATTTACACAAGTGAACATTCATCACACATAAACTATTATTTTATTAAATGACATCTTTACAATATTTTTATGAGTTCTTTCATAATACAACTTGTGAATCCTTAATAACAACTAGGCCACAATAGACTTTTATTACCCAACTAACAAGATACTCGATGAACATCATAGATCCCACTCAGGGGTAGGGGTACTTGGGGTGTATGTGGGTTTCTCTTCATCCTGGGAGTCTGAAGGAACCTTAACAGGTGATGGTGTTAGTGTATTTCGAAAGGCATGAAGCTATGAGTACCTATTCATATGCCTTCTACCTCTCCTAGGCAGAGACATGCCCCAAAAAGGCTATGATAGTCCTCTTGCTTGTTCTTCTTTTGGGATGGTAGTGCTCCTATCTTGTTGCACTATTGTCCTCATACAATCCTCATGACAGAATATTTTGTGTTGCTCATGACTCCTTCTTCCGCTACTAGTAGGTGTAGCGTTGTTCGGCTCTGCCCCATAGTGGTCGTAGCAAGGTTTACCATAACCTGCACAACAAGTTGTTGCAACGCCTACCTCCATGGTTTCTCATTGATCCTTTTCTGACATGTCTACAGGAAGGACATCACTGTGATGTTGGCAATCCCCCAACGGGTGGTTGGGATGGTGTTACCCCTTTCGCTTCATATCCTTGCCCCCCAGTCATTGATTATCACTACGACTAGAGTCAAGGGAGGAGAGAGAGGTGTCATACTCCCGATTGCTCTGGATACATCCATCAGGGCTGTCATGAAAAGTGAGAGGATCGCAACCATTTGGTCTGTGTGAATGACCTCTGGATGCCTCCACCTTCCTGCATTTCTATCACACCTATGATCGCTTTCGTTGCTATTGGTACTGTTAGCATCCATACCTGCTAACATGAAATACTCAATAAGTTCTGGATCTAACCAATTATGTGGACTTTCCTATGACTCGTTGCTACTGATTCCCTTGGATTGTTCAAATTATTCTTCTTATAGGACCTTATAATTTTGATAATCTCCAATTTATGATATTTTATTTTTAAAATTTAGCTCTAATACCAATTGTAATGATCCAAACTGGGGCCTCTCGAGCTTAGTTTCGTGGACGTTAGTTCTTAAAAAAAATACCAAAATAACCTCAAAATCATGCTAAAAAATATTTTTTTCATAATAACTAAAGGTCCATACGTCCATTGACAATAACGGTTACCATCCAAAAAGTGTCATAAGAACATAAGCAGAATTAATAGAAAATGTAAACTTAATAATACTTTGAATGCTGAGAAGTCTTGTGGCAGTTGAGTCAAGGTCCACGATCAACTCCTTCAGCTAGCAACAGTCTCTGAACCTACAGTTATAACCAAGAGAGGGGTGAGTCTACAAATCAGTTAGTTTTCATTTACAAATTAGACATGACCATTATAACTATAGTGAGCTCTAAGCTTCTAATCTTAGTTTAGTTTGCTAACTAAGCACATATGTTATTTATTGATTTTACCCCATTTATCATTCTCTATTATTATTTTTAAAGTAGACATTCGCATTCTACTCTAATCGGCTATTCTGGAAATAGCGTCCTTGGGCGTAACAATCCATGTAGACTATCTATAGCGTTGGCCAGACATATGGACCACTCACAACAACATAGTTCAAACCGACTCAAACTATAGACTCACAAGTGCTGCAACTGCTCACTGGGAGCTATAAATTGCTCTTTGGTAGCTAGCCGAAGAGCTCGAGAGGCTATACCTACCCCCAAGGTACTCAAGGAGCTATACCTGCCCTCAAGGTTTTATGGTTCATGCTACGTCCTACATGTGTCTAGTAGACAATATTTTAACTTTGAAGAGTCACCTAGGAATTTATGAGCAAATTCCAAGGTATGAACGAGGTACACACCCCAAATAATGCCCTAGACCATGCATCACCTAGTAGAGTTCTTTATCATGCTCTGTATTGTTATCCTATGCACATTATTCTTTCAACTTTCATTTCTTAATATTATTACCTTATACAATCATCAATGCATGTCCACTAACTATTTTTAATATGTAGACACATGTCATATATCTAAAGATAATGTTACACCACAGAGTCAACTCATTAAGTCACGACACTTACAATGTCTCTCCCAAGGCATAAGTGTGACATTCTCATAATCGATCTTATCTTAAAACTCTGGAACTCTACACTCATTTCTCAAAGTTATACATCAACCTTTAATAATATTTTATATTTATTAATATTATGATTATCTCTATACATGATACATTCATAATTTAAATCATGTCATGAATCAAGAAATGTGTAGCATGTATCATCATACTGAGCATCAAAGTTATGGATTCCGAAGAATGTTAAACAGTTATTCTATTCAAAATAAAATAAAATTAGCAAATTTAAAATACATAGAATCACATTGAAAGATGTTTAAACTAGCCAACATGTATTTTATTTAACCAGAGAGAAATTTGCAAATGTTCACTTACCTGGAATGTTTAACTTCCAAATCTAAGGAATAGCCTTAGTCTTTTCACAAGTTTTGATTTGAAATAGACAATAACCCAGCATCATCATTTAAAGTTTTGTCTTTATGAAAAATTATGAACATACCTCTAGGCTTTAATACCAAACTCTGACATCCCCTGCTAATGGATTCTACTCAAAGTGGAGAATCCAAGGATTTAAAAATCAACTGAATCTGATATCGGGGTGAAAAGTTTTGTCATATTTACTAATCAGGCATATCAAGGGTAAAATAGTATTTTTACTCTTTGACCATGCCTGAGTTCATGTAATTTTTTCCAGATTCATTCTATCTTTACACCATACCTAATTTGCATTCACTATAGTTCATATTTAGTTTAACTAGATTTTTGATTGATTTCTGAATCTAGATTCATTCTTATTTTAATGTGGATTATTTAAGTTTTTCAATTATAAACTTGACTGGATCCTAGATCTGGCACGATCAGTCCAAACCTTTTTGTAATAAGTTTGGCACACGTGTGAAATCAATGATGGAAAGGACTTAGATTTGAGCTAAACCCTACTGGATTCAATTAGTTTTGGATTCACTTTATATACACGAGATTCGATTTGGGTTTGGATACAATTTAGATCCAAGCTTGGATCTGACTCATATTAAGAAAATCGAGGTCTTCACCATCTCAATTTTTACCATGCTCTATATACATGTCCATATTCGCTTATATATATATATATATATATATATATATATATATATATATATATATATATATATATATATATATATATATATATATATATATATATATATGAATATTATATATATATCTAAACTTCTCTTTCTTTTCTTTTCTTTTCTTTTCTTTTCTTTTCTTTTTCTAGCACATGGTCAACCTGGTCTAGACCGAGACGGTCTTTCAAACTCGGCTCGGTCTGAACCGAGTCGATCTAGACCGAGTCGGTCTAACCCAAACGTTGGCTTGACTCAATCTGGACCAAGTCGGTCTACCAACAGCAAACCCGACTCGATCTGAACTGAGATGGTCTGCCGAAAACAGACCTAACTCGGTCTATCTAGACCGATTCGGTCTGCCATAAATATGGATCTGGTTTCGGTTTATCCAAACCTAGTTGATCTGTCCAAACCGAATCGATCTGTCAAAGAAAATAGACCCGACTCAATTTTTCAGACCGATCCGGTCTACCAAAGAAAATAGACCCAACTTTGTTTGCCCAGACCAAGTTGGTCTACCAAATAAAACAGACCTGACTCGATCTGTTCAGACCGAGTTGGTTTGTCGAAATAAGTCAGACATCTCTCCCTTTCTCTATGTGTGCCCCCTCTCTCTTCTGCTTTTTGCCAAAATCAACATGGGAAAGAGAGGGGACCCATGACATTTTATAGTAATGGGCTCCTCACACCCTTTCCTTTTTTAGAGAGGCATTTACCCCCTCCCTCTCCCCACTTTCCATATGAGTGAGAGGGAGAGGGGGTAACCGCCCTCTCCCCTTAACTATCTCAGGTGGGTTACGCCCCACGTGGGCGGCCTTACATAAAGAGGATCAGGTCAAAGGCACCTCTGATGCTGTTCATCTTAAAAATGAATGACACCCATCAGTCAATAAGACTCATTGTGAACCATTTCATTTTAAACCATTCAAATGCCATTCATCCAAAACTCCAACGACATCAGAAAAAAAAGTGAAGCCCATCCAAGTGATGAGCATCTTATTTGTACAGATTTTGATGCCGTTCATCTTGAGATCAACGGCATCCAGAGGAGCTCTGATAATATTGCCGTCAGAGCTCACTCTGACATGATCCCATCTCATTGTTTTAAAGTTGGATGGAATAAGATTTGAACACGCCAATTTCTTGCAATTCAAACACTGCAATCATTTGTTTTACATTATACTATGCAACATGAGTTGTATATAAAATATATTTGTTACTACTGAATTTTCTTATAACGAGCTAAGCCAAGTTCAATACTGATTGTTTGTGTTCAGCTTGCCAAACATTTTTTATCTCTTTATAAGACGAGCAACAAGCAGCTATTCTCGTTTCTCAGTCCTAGTGTTATGCGTGTAAACACTGCTGCACATGGGCGTACAGTTCATGTAGTTTAAGTTGAGAGAAAGAGAAGGTGATACGTGTCATTTGATTAGAAAGCAAAATGAAGCTCTTATGTTCTCATACTTCACATTTTAATATTCTTCAAATGTTTTCAACGCTATTTGGTATATATGGGATAAGTCTCAGGTGTGGATGTGCATCCGGCATCAATGAGTTGAAACTAGAAGTGCACGCGACCCGGGTTAGAGCCGAGCTCAGAGTTAAAAAGCTCAGCTCAAATCTAGCCGAGCTTAAAAGGCTGTGTACAAACTCGGCTCGAGTTCAAACTCAGGCCTGGATCAGCTCGAGCCGCACTAACTTACATTAAACAAAAAAAAAATTATTGTTTTAGTGGGTATGATTTGAACCCAAAACCTCACACATGAACAGCAAACGAGTTAACCACTCAGCTATTCCCCATATGTCTCTGTTAGCCGAGCTTAATCAAGCTCGATGAGCCCAAGCCGGGTTTAAACTAGTAGATTCCGAGCTCAAGCTAGCTCAGCTCGTTGTGCAGCCCTAGTTGAAACAAGTAATATCTTATTGTTTGTGTTTTTATTAAGTAAATCTAACTGTAAAAATATGATCTTATAGTCTGTTATGTTGGGATTGACTTTTGAATCCTCTGAATATACAGGTTTTTAGGTAATTCAAAAATTAACGGCCATAAATGCACCAAATTTCACGACTTAAAAAAAGATATTTATTAGTCAAAAAACACAATTCAAGGATTGATCATTAACAAATTGACTATGGTGGACACGTCTGTACGGTCAGATCGAGTCAAAACAACCTGCACATATGAGTTTCACTATGCACATCTGCACCAAAGACTTTTCCATGTATATGGTATAACGAAGCACGCAAATGGTGTCGGTTAGGTTGTTTGATGTCACCTTTGTGGTGCATATTTGTGATTGTAAACGGCATAACAAACAATAGAAAAAAAAAAGATGCAAAACGTCACTCTTTGTTGTTTTGATGAATCCCTTATTTTTATTATTGTCAACCATGCGTCCCAAAATTGTGAGCAAAATTATGCCAAAATTGCATATATATATATATATATATATATATATATATATATATATATATATATATATATATATATATATATATATATATATATATATATATATATATATATATATATATATATCACATATTTGATGCTTGATTGTGATTGTGGACAGCCTGATGAGAAACAAACTCATCTTTGAATCCAAACACAAGTCCCAGATGCAGTTGGAAAAGGATATTACTCGGGTAGTGCAGGAACAAGTTATGTTTAGATTGGCACCCACTAATGAATTAGTGATTTTGTTTAGTTATTTTGTATACAGATTATAATTAAAATTCAATCAATGAACTGGTAGGGGTCTGACTAACCCCAACTTGGCTATAAAAAAAATATTTAGGTCAGGGTTGTGTTGAGGGCTGAATCCCATTGCCAACCAAACAAAGCATGGCTAGCTAAAGCTTCTTGAAATCTAAAAAGAGTTTGCTTTAAAAGCGTGAAACAAAGTTTCTTTTATATTTTAGAAACTTTGTGAGAAAACACTCTTTTTAAATGCACTAAGCAGTTATTAAGCATTCACCTCTCGCTTTATGTTTTGTGAAGCTTTACTGGGCCTGCTTGTTATTATGGTAACTATATATTACTAGAAACCTGATAAGTTAAAGGTAGAAGGGAGTTTGACTGCAAGACCCACCCTTCGAGCAGGGTGAAAGTCGGCCTTAGTTTCTTCTCTTTTTATGACAAAATAACTTGTCATTAGGGATGCACAAGACCCGGATCAAGAGGCTGGTACCATACCACTTCAAATGCGTTTGCACCTACAGTGGATTGGGCCCCTGTTGGATAGCAAAACCTAAAGAACTTGCTCCTTTGCCCACTTGGAAGTTGTTTCCTTTAGCTTTCTTGCAAAGTAAGGGTGTGACAAGGTCTCTTTAGGTCTTTAGGTCAGGGTTATTGATTGTGGCTTAAATGAGTTCATATTAGACTAGGATTCACCTAAAAAACCTTTTTTGTACTCTTGTTTAGAATCTCTTATGATATAGTAAATATGAACTATATGAGGTTCTTTATAGATAAAGACTCTACCTTTTAAAATTATAAATAGAGGGTGTAACATCTTAGACAATGTGAAGAAATACTTTTTGACTTAAGAGATGGAGAAAAGATATGATATTTCTTTTTTATGCATAAAGAAGGTGATTTTGTTATCTTGGGTGGTTCACTGATACTTGAGGCTTTTCTTGGATTTTGAGACATGTCTGAGAGAGAATATAACATCTTCTTGGTGACAGAGAGGAAGGTTTGGGCTGCACGCATCGATCCTCTTGATGGGTCAAACAACATGTGTGGTTGTTCTCGTTTATGACTTTATTTGTTCTCTCTTGTATCGGTGATTGATTATATTAATAAGGATTCTTGATACTCTCTTTGTGGATATAGGCAATTTTGCCAAATCACATAAAACCTTTTTGTCTTGTGGTTATTTGCTTTTTTTTTGTTTTATTGTTTACGTTCTCTAATTACATCAATATCAAATCTGACCTAGTGTGATCATGGGTACAGGCCCCGATCACAAGGGTTGGGTTGAATCTTGTCAACCCATTTTCAATTATAGTTTAAAAATTAGACCCAAACCTGATCTAAATTGATTTGAGACCAAGTCTAATTCTAAGTATAACTGAATTTGTGGATTGATATGGGTTAACCGTGTTCAAAAAGTACATCATACAGGATCACAAAGACTCTTTTCTAATTGAGTCTACAAATTACACTAAAGCATTTTTTTAAGGCAAACTGGGGTTAGGCAAACCCCCACCAGTTATTATTCAATGTACCACTAGGGTTTGAAACTACGCCCCACCACAAGGAGACGTGCACTGGCAAGCTCCTAGCAACCATGCAGAGGCCCCGTTGGTAATTACACTCAAACCTAACCCAATTTTATTAAAGGTTGGGTTAGGGATGGCAATGGACCAGGGGAAAACAGGGCCCCACCCTGCCTCACCATGTTTGGACCGAGGATAGACGATATGAAACGGGGATGGACTTACGCTTTTCTCTACCCTGCCTCGTCTTCGTCTCCATCTCAAATCCCCACCTTGCCCCGCCCTGTCCCATCCCTGATCCTTCTTTAGGGATGGCAGTGGACCGAGAGGAAACGGGGCCCCGCCCTGTCTTGTCTCATCCCGTTTGGACCGGGGATGGAGGTTAAAATCAAGACCCGTACAGAGATGGAGGGCAGAATTTTGAGATGGGGTGGGGGTGGAGACTTTGTCCCCCACCCTCACCCCAATCCAATGCCATCCCTAGGTTGGGTTCAACCTGGGTATAACGGAGATTATAGACCCATATATATGGTTTAACGTGGAACGGGTTTGGTCATAAATGTCTAGGGGTTTTAAATGAAACCATTTTACAATTTAGATATTATCTTCCAACAAGATTATATATTAATAAAGTTTTCTATAATCATTTGTCAGTTGAAAACCTACAAGAACCAGTATGTTAAAGCATGAGAAAATGTTTGAAAATTAATCAATTATATGGATTTAAAGAAAAATATATCAATATTATATAATAATATTCCAAGCGAGCAAATGATCTGATTAATGTTAGTGATGTTTCTATTAGTGGTAATAGTGTTTAGATTTATCTTTATGGGTATATAAAATAGGTTGGGGATTAGGATCAGTTTAGGTGATGGGTTCGCTTCTAAATGGTTTTGGGTTTGGGTTAGGTATGAAAAAGGTTGAGAACAATTTAGGTTCATGTTTGGATCTGTTTGGGTGCAAATTGTATGAAACTATATGCATTGAACATAAAAACGGGTCGAGTATGAAACATGTGTGGGTACAAACTGACTTCAAGTTTGGGTGATTTCAATTATAAATTGCATAGAAGTGTTTGGGTTGGGCGTAGAAATAAATCAAAGGAAAGTAAATTCAAGTACATATATTTTGTACCCAAGAACCGAACCATTTTGAAATGGATCCAGATTTTAGACCCAACCTGAACTCATGAGTATTAAAATTGGACTGCTTGGATCTAATTTGTTCGAAACATGACCAAACATGTTCAACCAAATTACACCTCTATGCAGACCCAAGGGGTTTTACACAGTTGAATGGGGCCTAGGCCTTTTCATGGGCAGGTTCAAATCCTATGGGCATCACCTCCTGCACAAGCCGAAGCTTGTAGAGGAGTAAGCCCTCATAGTTTTATGATATGGCAGGTTGAGCCAGTACGACCAAGTCTCTATGCTTGAGGGGTTTCTCCAAGTAAAAAAATTACAGTGTGCACATGAAGAATCAATCATGGAATGCTTGAGAGAGCACGAACAATCACAACACTCGTTTATACATACAAATTAGTAGAAAACACTTTTTTTTATAACTTCTACATATAAACAAGTTTTAGACCATGTGTTTGCAACATAGAAGCAGGTCTTTCAAGGCGAAGCAGGTTATATGTCCCCCCCCCCCCCCGAAGACGACCGTTAGCCACAATGCATGTTTGGGGGTCTCAATGAGCGCCACGTATATAAGCTCGTGGGGCTCGTATCTTTGTGTGTGTCTGCATCACTTAGCATCATAATCTAGTGTGATTGCAAAGACATAAGTGTCCTTTCCCGCCATTCTTGCCATGAAACGATGGTTCGAAAAGATGACAAAAATGTCCTCCATTCAAAAAAAAGGGAAACGACGGTTCGAGATCCTCCATCTAGAAAAGTGAAATGTCGATTCGAGAATGATGTTAACTCTTTATAGTCCAAATGTTCTATTTTTGCCTTAAATAGTAAACTTTTGCACCATCTGTTGTAACAGGAGCTCCCTTTGACGACACAAACTTTGTCATCATCTCCTGCCACCGGAGTAGCAGTTGTACCATCTTCTGCTGCCGTTAGAGCACCTTTTGCCATCATCTGCTGTCGTTGGTGCACCTTTTTCATTGTTTGTTGTCGCCAGAGCACTCTTTTCCATCGTCTGCTGCCACTGGAGCATCTTTTGTCGTTGTCTGCACAGTGGCAGCATCATTGTCACCATCGGATGCATCTACCTTCTGGGTGTTTCTCCTCCACTGTTGGATTACCAAGGTTTCGTTATCCAAACAAATTGATTTGTAAATATGAATGTTAAATCTTATAACTGGTTTTACTATTCATGCTAAATAACACCTATTTTCATACTGAAACAAATTGATTTGTATCTATCCACCTTCTGGGCATCGAAAAATAGTTAGTTAGCACGATTTGTTCTTATGAAGGCCAAACATTTCAATGATGTGTACTTATGAAGGCTATATTTCTATAATGATTTATACGTTCGATGCAGGAATGATTTATACGTTTGAAACATTAACGATTTAATGAAACTATCATGATTTATATTTAAGTTTGATAAATCATACAACAATGTATACGTATGAAGCCAAACGTTACAACAATATGTACTTATGAAGGTTTCGATTTATATAACAATTTATAAGTTTGAAGCAGCAAAGATTTATACATTTAAAGCATTAAAGATGTGTATTTATGAAGTTACCTCGATTTGTACTTAAGTTTGCTAAATCTTACAATGATGTTTACTTATAAAGCCAAATATTGTGACGATTTGTAATGTTGGTGATTGTGTAACGAATGGGATAATTTGTATTATTATATACTTGGGGAGGCGGTTGTAACATATAATGATGAGGTTAAATTTATGTGTTGTGCAGGTTAGCAATGTCTAAAGCTCGTCAGACAAGAAATCCCCCGGCGTTCTATGAGATGAATATTAGAAAAGTTATCCATCAGTCCTATCTATATGAGCATTATGAATGGTATCAAAATATAATGAAGATTGAGAATGATAAAGACAGAGACAAAGTGTTGGAATTGTATTATGCGGAGGATTATTCATCAGATATTGAGGTTGAAGACCAAAGGAAGAATGAGGAAGAACTAAAAATAAAGAAGAAGAAGAAGAAGGATGACGAAGAGAAGAAAAATCAAAGAAAGAAGGAGGAGGAGAACGAAAAGCAAAGGCAAAGAAAGAAGTCGGAGGAGAGGCAAAGGCAAAGGAAGAAGAAGAAAGAGGAGAATGAAAGGCAAAAAAAGAATAAGGAGGAGAGGGAAAGGCAAAAAAAGAATAAGAAAGAGGAGGAGGAGAGAGAAAGACAATTGAAGAAGGAGGAGGAAGAGAAGGAAAGGCAAATGATGAAGATGGAATCGGAAAGGTAAAGGAAGAAGCATCAGAAAGAGAAGGAAAGGCAAAGAAAGGAGAAGGACGAGGAAGAGAAAGAAAGGCAAAGGAAGGAGAAGGAGGAAGAGGAAGAGAAGGAAAGGCAAAGAAAGGAGAAGGAGGATGAGGAAGAGAAGGAAAGAGAAAAGAAGAAGCAGGAGGGGGAAAAGAAGGAAAGGGAAAGGAAAAAGCAGGAAGAGGAAGAGAAGGAAAGAAAAAGGGAGGAAGGAAGAAATTGAAAAGCAGAGGTGGGAGGCGATGGAGAGAAGGATGGAAGAAGTAGAAAAGCAGTGGGAGGTGGCAGAGCAACAAGAAAGGCAAAGGAAGGAGGGAGGGGATGAAGAGTAGAAAATTGTGACCAAGGTATGTAAATTGATCCTGTCTATCACGATTTACTGTGATAGGTATTATTGTGATGGTGATTACTATGTATAACGATTAATGTATAACGATTATTGTGATAGAGATTACTGTGAATGATTTATTGTGATAGGTATTACTATGTATAGCGATTACTGTGATATCGATTACTATGTATAACGATTACTATGTATAGCGATTATTGTGTTAGTGATTATTGTGATATTGTGTGTGCAACGATTATTATTTATAGCGATTATTGTCTACAGTGAGGTGTAGAAGTACAAATGGGACTAATTTATAATTGATACAAATAATATGCTATTTTGTATTACATGGAGGTCGGAAGAGAAGTAGAACAGCAGGTGAAAAGCTCGGAGGGCAATGTCAGTGGCCTATAGTTATATCGTGGTATGGATAGCTGAGTGAATATCAGAAGGATCAATTACAAAATATGCACTTTGGCAGCCTTCTGGACCAGCATTATTTTGAGACGTGTTGGAACACCATGACTCACCTGGTAAATAAGTAGAATCATCATACGAACACATTCCAGTTTGATTCTTTTGAGATCACCATGACCCTAGAAGATGTGGCGCAGATTACTGGCCTTAAGTGTTGTGGCAGTGCTGTCCTATTACGAGATTCAAACTATAACGCAAGAGAAAAGTGCATGTCCCTTCTAGGAATGTCGATGGATGACTGGAGTTAATGTATTTCTGATGAAAGCAATTTCATATCGATGAAAGTTTCTTCTTTCCGTAATAGATGGGAAGGTTGGACCGCTACATGTGCATCTGAAAGAGCTGACCAAGAGTTGTACAGCTTCCTTCTTTATTTTTTTAGTCTTATTTTATTTTTTAATTGTTCTGGTTCGAGAATAAGTTACTTATGGTTGCAGTTCCTGAAAGACTTAGATGAAGTTGGCAACTATGCATGGAGTGTTGTTATGCTCACACACTTGTACAGACAACTTTACTGTGTGATTAAGGGTACAAAAACTGTCGAGGGGTTTTGGCCATTTGTTCAGGTATTTGTTTATTACATATTTAGTACTTGTAGACTAAGCTTGTTGAAGGTTGTAGTCTTACTAATATATTATTTTTGTAGGCCTCGACATGGGAGCATATTGTCGTGTTGCGTCTTCAGTGTGGCCCTACGATTGGTGGTTTTCCAAAGATCGGTCGGTGGCTAGAATAAATGTCAATGAGGATAATGCTAAGTTCATTTTAGATGGTCTGCAACTAAATGAGGTAAATGGTTTAAAATCATTTACAATTGATTCAGTATTTATCATTCAGTAGTATAAATCGTTGAAATGTTTAGCATTCTTAAGTAATCATCGCTGCAGAAATTTGTCTTCGTTAGTACAAATCGTTATCGCTTTAGCATTTATCTTTTAGTACTGTAAATTGTAGTAATTATTTGCATTCTTAGTAACAGTCATTGTAATATATTTAGCACTCATTATTATAAATAATTTTAATATTTAGCATTCATTAGCATGAATAATCGTCTATACCTAAACCATAATCTCCAATGTACAAGTTGTGTAGAGACTGTATGGAGATAGGGAGAACGAGGACCAAGCGCTTGTTATTGTGGGTGCGAGACTGTTTGACTACGATATTTGGCTGTTTAACAATTATGAAGTCAGGTTGCAGCATGGTAGTTGAGTTCTTCTACAATCTGGCTTGAGACGGTCTATCCCAAAGAAGACTGTGAAAGGTAGAAGGAAGATGAATAGTGGTGGGGCCAGGAACGTGAATTAGCACAAACGCTACACGGAACAATTGGATAGCTGAAACAAAGGAGGTGTTTGTGCTATAGCGTATGATTATAAAGAACGACAGTATGATCACAACTATTTCCAAAAATATTGGGAACCCATGCATCAGAATCTGAAGATTGAGAATATTGAGAAACCATGCCTCCCTCATGTCCCCCATCATGTCGCATCCCAACATAGAAAACATGTCCATCGTCTCCCTCCAGCTACAATAACGATTACCTCAGTAATAGTACATAATGAGGAGTGGACATAGCTCACAAAAAAGAACATAGTCTCTGGCATAAGGTTCGAGATGTTGAATAGGGAGAATAAGGACTTACGGAAGGAGGTGAGCAATTTGGAGAGACAAATACGGTCACTGGTAGAGATGTTGACCAGTGTTTATAATAAGATCGAAGGAACAAAGAGGCCACCGAGAATAGAGAGTCTATCAAGAAAAAGAAAGAGACGATTTGTATGTCATAGTCTATATGAGTCGTTTAGTGCCACTGAATAAATGATAGCAATTCTTTTTATCCTGATAATTATTTGTTGTAATTCTATAAATATTTTTTATAACGTGATACTCTTTAATTGTTTAATTCTTTTTTTTAATAATTGTAACACACAAGTGTCACTAAACAGATCATTGTAATGTTCGGCCTTCATAAATAAAAGTGATTGTATTTATTTTTTATAAGAGATCACGATTGGCTTGCAATTAGTTGTATATAAGAGATCGCAATTTGTTTTTTATAGAAGGTGTTCTATCACGATCTGTAAAGTCATCCCACCTAAACCTATCAAATAATAGAGCCAAATTTGTTTGAATATCCTATTGTGATTTTCCTTCATGAGCTTTGTCCTAGGGAACAATATGTTCTATCATGATTTACATGACATTTAAAAATGGTGAACAAGAAACAATAAATAAATCGACACGATGTTTAGACTTAGTAAAGAACAAATCAAGTTAACTTGACCGATACAGATGTCATTGTGCATATCGCTCTGGGACAATATCTGGTATAATGATTCAGATACAATACATGTACAATGATTTGTCTTATCGCGAATTACACAATGACTGATAAAAATCAGAAAGTAAAAAGAAAAAATTATTGAAGGTTATAGTCTTACTAATATATTTATGTTGTAGACCTGGGTGTGGGAGCATATTGTGGCGTTGCGGCCTTAGTGTTGCCCTGCGATTTGTGGTTTTCCTAAAGATCGGCTGGTGGTCTAGAATTAATGTAAAGCAAGATAATGCTAAGTTCATTTTAGATGGTCTACAATTAAATGAGGTAAATGATTTAGAATCGTTTACAATTGTTTCAGCATTTATCATTCAGTAGTATAAATTGTTGAAATGTTTAGCATTCTTAAGTAATCATCACTGCAAGATTTTGTCTTTGTTATTACAAATCATTATCTCTTTAGCATTTATCTTTTAGTATTGTAAATCATTGTAATCGTTTTCATTCTTAAGTAACGATCATTGCAGGATTTTGTATTTCTTAGTACAAATCGTTATCGCTTATACATTTAACTTTCAGTATTGTACATCGTAGTAATCGTTTGCCTTCTTAAGTAATGATCTTTGCAGGATTTTGTATTCCTTAGTACATATCGTTATGGCTTTAGTATTCAACTTTCAGTGCTGTAAATTGTTGTAATTGTTTGCATTTATAAGTAATGATCATTGCAGGAATTTGTATTCCTTAGTACAAATCGTTATCGCTTTAGCATTTAACTTTCATTAGTGTACATCATTATAATCGTTAGCATTCTTAGTAACAGTCGTAAGATATTTAGCACTTGTTATTATAAATAATTTTAACGATACATTATAACCACATTCATTTATATGAGTATTTAGTTATAATACATCATGACCAATGGTTTGGCTTAGATACAATGCATGACCATTATCAGCATCAAAGAAAATAGACATCATCATCAGCATCTACCCACGTCCAAATAGTGATGAGCTTCGAAACAAACATCATCAGCAGCATCAGCACTTTCAGTTTACTCAATGGCCTTCGCTAGTCACTGGGAACGATTGAAGGCAAATCTATCTACCAATGGAGGTCCTTAACTGTTTGCAAGTTTTTTGTCACGATGTATATTGGCAGCAGATAAAGTTCAGGATCCCAACAGACAGCGAAGATGCAGCCCGCACGACTAGCATATTTGTCATGAAGTATATCAAAGATTAGGCAGATATTTTTTCAACTGAAAAGTATGGTTTGCGAACGATTGAGAGTCTGACATTATGAATAGATCAAATAGATTGCCATCAGCACCCACTTGTCTATCATGCAGAATATCTGTGCTTGCTTTGGTATGGCGGCAAAGATTGATGATGATTATGGTAGTTATATTATGCGTAAACTTTGATATACTTAACGACAAATACGCCACAGTCGTATGTGTCATAAATATATCGATATATTCATAGAAGATAATCATTATAATCATCATCAAAGACTATACAGATCTTTCTGCACTGCATGAAACAACTATGGTATCAACATCAAACACCATCCATCAAGCAAAGGTAGAAGGAACACAGAAGAACAAAAAAGAAAGAAAAATACAAAGAAGAAGAAGACGAAGGCATAAGAGAAAAAAAAAGAATAAGAAGTTGCTCTGCCGCAAAAAAGAAAAAGGAAGATAGGTTAAATAGATTAGGGTTTTAGACTTGGACAACGGGTGGGGTCTGATCACTCCCCCACCTAAACTCATCACACAAATTGAGACGTTGTTCAGACTATAAATCTAAGTAATTTAATAAATACAAATCTAGGTAACTTAATAAATATAAATCGACTTACAACCACAATACTTTAATTTTCATAATTTAACAATATTTGTCCTATTGCGATTTGTTGTTACGAGCTTTGTCAATGTGAACGATATGTACTATCACAATTTACACAATGACTGATTCATAAATTGTAGAAAAGAAAATAATAAACAAATCGACACGATGTTTAGACTGATATGTCATATCGTGTTGACTAGTTTTGTAAAAGTCAAATGAAACGGTATTTTTTCATTTAATTAATGCTCAATGCAATTAATTTGCATGCGATTTTTAAAACGGGCGGTAGGTGAAATGATGTTTCCTCTATATATGAATGACACATCGCACAAGTTTAGAAGGGTGTCACTTTGCTTTGCTACGTGATTAAGGAACAGACAAACCGGCAATTCCTTTAGAATGATGTGTTCATGAAACAAATATATAACCTGCTTCGTCGCAAAGGGTGTATCCATATCGAGGAAGGAGATGATGACAGCTACATGGCCAACAATGTCGATGAAGAAGATGATGACAGCTAAACGGTCAGTGATGGTGATGAAGGAGATAACCATAGCTACATGACCAGCGATGGCGATTCAGGCGTATATTTTCTAAACCTTGTGACTAGTTTTTGCAATATTTGTCTCTTTTATGGCGTATATTCGATTTGTGTTGTGTACTATAGAAAGCAATTTCAATGTTGTTTACTGAATATCCTACTCATGTCAGTGGAACATTCACAAAAAGGTGGGTGAAAACGCTGTAAAGATCTTCAACAAAATATCAATCGGCTGCAAGATGAATTTGCAGAAGGAAACACTATCAGTAATTTTGTACATAAGAAACCACTATCAGTTATATATTTACGTATGCCATGGGTATGTATGTTAACAAATCCATATTTGTTGCAAACAGACTATATCCGATTTCGTCATGTATATTACAAGTAATGCAATAAGCAATAATGGATGCATTGTCACCCCTTATTTTATGGTATATCGGTACTCTTATTTGTTTATTTTTTTTTATGATTTACTCTTGTTGCTTCGTGTTTTAACCTTATTATTATCACTTTTTCGTTCAACAGACTTACGTTCGTCGAAAGCCATACATCATTGGATTTCAAGACGCACTACCATGCTGGGGTAATGATGATCACTGCGGAGACTTTTGGTCAAGTGAAAAGGTAAGTGAACAAACCTCTTGTCTAAGGTTTAGGTCTAACATTCCTAACACAATTTGTCTATCAATTTCTAATATATTGTATTGATTCGCAGATATTGATTCCTACACTCTGGCAAACTGCTGAGCATTGGGTCTTATACGTGATGGATTTACGAGAAAAATAACTATGGTGCTATAACTCATTGGACTTTCACACTGGTGTACAACGTGACGTTATGCATTTGGTAAGTTTCTGTCTATAAGTGTATTGTATCTTTTACGGTGGCCTGAATTTTACTATATTCTGCATTAACCATAGGAGGGATTCCTAAAAGACGTTTTGGGTGTCAACATTGGTGAGTGGAGCTTGCTCTATGCAAACCATGCTCCTTTACAAAGTAATGGTGTTGATTATGGTGTATTCGTAATAAAGTATATTGAAGCAATATATAATGGACGAGAACCTGATTTCGACATTGTATGCTCTTTATTATTCTCTGTTATTGGGGTCTCAATTTATATATTAGTGTCACATTACATTTTTGTTGCAGGATGATATACCAGGATTTTGCACCGAACTATGCCAAAATTTGACTGAGTTTCTAAATGCGGAAGAGAAAAAGAATTAGTCGGCAAGAATACTTACAAGGCAATGAACGACACGACCCCCGAGGATTAATATGATGTACAAAGATTTCTAACAAATTTTGTAAAGTGTGTATACCAAATTTTGTATACAAATTTTGTAAGACTGTATACAAATTATGTAAATCTTTCTAGGTTGAAATAAAATTTTAATTTTACTAAACACGCGAATAAGTTGGACTATTATTTGTCACCTCTATAGATGACTACTCCCTCTACATGAATCTCTAATTACAATTTGAGAAATCTTAAGTCTTTTAGGCCATTAGTGTGGTTTCTGAAAGAATAAGGCATTATGCCTCATTATACCATGCGTATGTTGGCTCCGACTTAGACATCATTTTGCAAATAGTATTTGCCCTATCGTGATTTGCTTTTTATGAAGTTTGTCTTTGTGAATAAATCATTGTAATGTTCTCCCCCGTAAATGTTCATCCTTCGTAAATGAAAATCCAATAAGCGATTAGAGATGTGTACTATTCAGAAATCATTGTAATGCTCACTCTCCAAAAATAAAAATCGCAAAAAGGATTAGTGATGTATGCGGTGAACAAAGGCTTGTAGTGTTCATCCATTGTAAATGAAAATCCAATAAGCGATTAGAGATAAGTATTGTTCATAATTCGTTATAATGCTCACCCTCCGTAAATAAAAATCGCAAAAGGGATTACCGTTGTGTACAGTGAACAAAGGCTTGTAATGTTTGTCCTTCGTAAATAAAAATCCTATAAGCGATTAGAGATGTGTACTGTTCATAAATCATTGTAATGTTGACCCTACGTAAATGAAAATCGCAAAAGGGATTACCATTGGGTACAGTGAACAAAGGCTTGTAATGTTTGCCCTTCGTAAATGAAAATCCTATAAGCAATTAGAGTTGTTTACTGTTCAAAAATCATTGTAATGCTGACCCTACGTAAATAAAAATCGCAAAAAGGATTATCATTGTGTACAGTGAACAAAGGCTTGTAATGTTTGCCCTTCATAAATAAAAATCCTATAAGCGATTAGAGATGTGTATTGTTCATAAATCATTGTAATGTTGACCCTACGCAAATGAAAATCGCAAAAGGGATTACCATTGTGTACAGTGCACAAAGGCTTGTAATATCCGCCCTTCGTAAATGAACATCTTATAAAAGATTAGAGATATGTACTGTTCAGAAATCATTGTAACGCTGACCCTACATAAATGAAAATCGCAAAAGGGATTACTGTTCTGTACAGTGAACAAAGGCTTGTAATGTTCGCCCTTCGTAAATGAAAATCCTATAAGCGATTAAAGATGTGTACTATTCATAAATCGTTGTAATGCTCACCCTCCATAAATGAAAATTGCAAAAGGGATTACCGTTGTGTACAATGAACAAAAGCTTGTAATGTTTGCCCTTCATAAATGAAAATTCTATCATCGATTAGAGATGTGTACAGTTCATAAATCGTTGTTATGCTGACCCTACATAAATGAAAATCCCAAAAAGGATTACCGTTGTGTACAGTGAACAAAGGCTTGTAATGTTTGCCCTTCGTAAATGAACATCCTATAAAAGATTAGAGATGTGTACTGTTCAAAAATTATTATAATGCTCAACCTACGTAAATGAAAATCGCAAAAGGGTTTAGAGTTGTGTACAGTGAACAAAGGCTTATAATGTTTGCCCTTCGTAAATGAAAATCCTATAAGCGATTGGAGATGTGTATTGTTCATAAATCATTGTAATGCTCACCCTCCGTAAATAAAAATCGCAAAAGGGATTACCGTTGTGTATAGTGAAAAAAGGCTTGTAATGTTTGCCCTTTGTAAATGAACATCCTATAAAAGATTAGAGATGTGTATTATTCATAAATTATTGTAATGCTGACCCTACGTAAATGAAAATTGCAAAAGGGATTACCGTTGTGTATAGTGAACAAAGGCTTGTAATGTTCTCCCTTCGTAAATGAACATCCTATAAAAGATTAGAGATGTGTATTGTTCAAAAATCATTGTAATGCTGACCCTACATAAATGAAAATCGCAAAAGGGATTAGCATTGTGTACAGTGAACAAAGGCTTGTAATATTCGCCCTTCGTAAATAAAAATCCTATAAGTGATTAGAGATGTGTATTGTTCATAAATCATTGTAATGCTCACCCTCCGTAAATGAAAATCGCAAAAGGGATTACCGTTGTGTACAGTGAACAAAGGCTTGTAATGTTCACCCTTCGTAAATGAAAATTCTATAAGTGATTAGAGATGTGTACTATTCATAAATCATTGTTATGTTGACCTTACGTAAATGAAAATCGCAAAAGGGATTACCATTGTGTACAGTGAACAAAGGCTTGTAATGTTCGTCCTTCGTAAATGAACATCCTATAAAAGATTAGAGATGTGTATTGTTCATAAATCATTGTAATGCTCACCCTCCGTAAATAAAAATCGCAAAAGGGATTACCGTTGTGTACAGTGAACAAAGGCTTGTAATGTTCGCCCTTCGTAAATAAACATCCTTTAAAAGATTAGAGATGTGTACTGTTCAGAAATCATTGTAATGTTAACCCTATGTAAATGAAAATCGCAAAAGGGATGATTGTTGTGTACAGTGAACAAGCTTGTAATGTTCGCCCTTCATAAATGAACATTCTATAAAAGATTAGAGATTTGTACTATTCAGAAATCATTGTAATGTTGACCCTACATAAATGAAAATCGCAAAAGGGATTACAATTGTGTACAGTGAACAAAGGTTTGTAATGTTCGCCCTTCGTAAATGAAAATCCTATAAGCGATTAGAGATGTGTACTATTCATAAATCCTTGTAATGCTTACCCTACGTAAATGAAAATCGCAAAAGTGATTACAGTTGTGTAGAGTGAACAAAGGTTTGTAATGTTCGCCCTTTGTAAATGAAAATCCTATGAGCTATTAGAGATGTATACTATTCATAAATCCTTGTAATGCTCACCCTCCGTAAATGAAAATCGCAAAAGGGATTACCGTTGTGTACGGTGAACAAAGGCTTGTAATGTTCGCCCTTCGTAAATAAAAATTCTATAAGCGATTAGAGATGTGTATTGTTCATAAATCATTGTTATGTTGACCCTACGTAAATAAAAATCGCAAAAGAAATTACTGTTGTGTACAGTGAACAAAGGCTTGTAATGTTTGCCCTTTATAAATGAACATCTTATAAAAGATTAGAGATGTGTACTGTTCAGAAATTGTTGTAATGTTGACCCTACATAAATGAAAATTGCAAAAGGGATTACTGTTGTGTTTAGTGAACAAAGGCCTGTAATGTTCGCCCTTTGTAAATGAAAATCCTATAAGCGATTAGAGATGTTTATTGTTTATAAATCTTTGTAATGCTCACCCTCCATAAATGAAAATCGCAAAAGGGATTATCGTTTTGTACAGTGAACAAAGGCTTGTAATGTTCGCCCTTCGTAAATGAACATCCTATAAAAGATTAGAGATGTGTACTATTCAGAAATCATTGTAATGTTGACCCTACATAAATGAAAATCATAAAAGGGATTACTGTTATGTACACTAAACAACGGCTTGTAATGTTCATCCTTCGTAAATGAAAATCCTATAAGCGATTAGAGTTGTTTACTTTTCAAAAATCATTGTAATGCTCACCCTACGTAAATGAAAGTCGCAAAAGAGATTACCGTTGTGTACAGTGAACAAAGGCTTGTAATGTTCACCCTTCGTAAATGAAAATTCTATAAGCGATTAGAGATGTGTACTATTCATAAATTGTTGTTATGCTGACCCTACGTAAATGAAAATCGCAAAAGGGATTATCGTTGTGTACAGTAAACAAAGGCTTGTAATGTTCGCCCTTCCTAAATGCGCATCCTATAAAAGATTAGAGATGTGTACTATTCAGAAATTGTTGTAATGTTGACCCTACGTAAATGAAAATCATAAAAGGAATTACCGTTATGTACAGTGAACAAAGGCTTGTAATGTTCACCCTTTGTAAATGAAAATCCTATAAGCGATTAGAGATGTGTACTGTTCATAAATCGTTGTAATGCTGACCCTACGTAAATAAAAATCGCAAAAGAGATTACTGTTGTGTACAGTGAACAAAGGCTTGTGATGTTCGCCCTTTGTAAATGAACATCCTATAAAAGATTAAAGATGTGTACTCGTGTAAAAACTTTCATAAGCGGTTTAGGGTTTAGGGTTTAGTGTTTAGGTTTTAGGAATTAGGAATTAGGGTTTGGATAGTAGGGTTTAGGGTTTAGGTAGCAGGGTTTAGGGTTTAGGTATTCGGATTTATTATTTAGGGTTTAGGGTTTAGGGTTTAGGGTTTAAGGTTCAGTGTTTAGGGTTTAGTTTTTAGTGTTTAGGGTTTAGGGTTTATGGTGTAGGGTTTAGGGTTTAAGGTTTGGGGTTTAGAGTTTAGGGTTTAGGATTTTGTGTTATGGGTTTAGGGTTTAGATAGTATGGATTTAGGGTTTAGGTAGTAGTGTTTAGGGTTTAGTGTTTAGGTAGTAGGGTTTAGGGTTTCGAGTGTAGGGTTTAGGATTTAGGGTTCAGTGTCTAGGCTTTTGGGATTAGGGTTTAGGATTAGGGTTTAGGGTTTAGTATTTAGGGTATAGGGTTTTAGGTGTTAAGAAGCTACTGCGACAACGATATATCAATCGTTGTCTTTGCAAATGATAGCGATATATAATATCGCGATTTGACGAGCTTTGTGTTTTAGGTTTTTGGTTTAGGTATTTGGGTTTAGTGTTTAGGGTGACGATCTTTGTCTATGTGAACGATATATCCTATCATAATTTACAAGTTCATGTCAATTTAAGTCAGAGTTGCAAATCGATATCGCTGCAAGGATTTGTCCCATCGCGATTTGTTTTGACGAGCTTTGTCTCAGTTAACGTTTTTTCTATCACAATTTACACATTGACATATAAAAGACCAAAAAAAGGTTGAAAAACAAATCTACACAAGATGTGCTATCGTGATTTGACTGGTACGTCCTATCGCATTGATTAGTTTTGTAAAAGGTAGATGAAATGACATGTTTTAATTTAATTAATGTGCAATGCAATTTATTTGCTCGTGCTTTTTGTGAACTGACGTTATTTTTTGAAAACTGACAGTCTGTGAAATAATGTTTTCTTTATATATGAATGACACGTCGCACAAGTTTTGGATGGTGTGGCTTCGCTTTGCTTTATGAACAAGGAACAAACAAACAGACGGATCCTTTATAAACGACGTGTTTGTGAGTCGAACATATAACCTGCTTCATCATAAATGGGGTATCGTTATCGATGAAGGAGATAAGGAAGTAGAAGACGACAGCTACACGACCAATAATGGTGATTCAGATGTATATTGTATAAACTTTATGTCGATTTTCTTCAAAATTTATCTCTTTTACAGTGTTTATGCGATTTGTGTTGTGTACTGTATAACGGAATTTCAATATCGTTTCTTGAAGATTCTGTTAATGTCAGTGGAACATCCACAAAAAGCAGTGCCCAAAAACTCAAGAACTCCAAGATAACCTCAAACGGATGCAAAACGAATATGCAAAAGGGAACACTATCAATAATTTTGTACGTATGAAACCACTATCAGTAATATATTTATGTATGTCATGGTATGTATGTTAACAAGTTCATATTTATTGCAAACAGACTATATCTGATTTCGTCAAGTATATTCAAAGCAACGCAACAAATAATACTAGACGCATTGTCAGTCCTTATTTCATGGTATATCGGTGCTATTTTATGTTTATTTTGTTATTTTATTTACTCTTGTTGCTTCGTATTTTAACATTTTTATTATCACTGTTTTGTAGATTTCAAGATGAACTACCATACTGGGGTAATAATAATCATTACGGAGACTTTTGGTGAAGTGAAAAGGTAAGTGAACAAACCTCTTGTGCAAGGTTTCGGCATAATAGTCCTAACATAATTTGTCCTATCGATTTGCAGATATTGATTCCAACACTCTGGCAAACTGAAGCGCATTGGGTCTTATACGTGATGGATTTAAAAGAAAAACAACTATGGTGCTACAATTCATTGAAGTTACACAGTGGTGTATGTCGTGACCTTTTGCATTTCGTAAGTTTCCATCTATAAGGATATTGTATCTTGTACGAAGGCTAAGAATTTACTTTCTTCTGCATGAACCACAGGTGGGATTCGTCAAAGACGCTTGGAGGCGACATTGGTGAGTGGATCTTTCGCTCAGCACAAGATGCTCTTTTATAAAATAATGGCATCGATTGTGACATATTTATAATGAAATATATTGAAGCAATATACAATGGGCAAGAACCTGATTTTGAAGTTGTATGTTGTTTATTATCCTCTATTATTGGGGACTCAATGTATATATTGGTGTCACATTACATTTTTGTTGCAGGTTGATATGCCTGAATTCTGCACAAAAACTATGCGGAAAATTGACGGAGTATCTAATTGCTGAAGAGAAAAAAACTCAGTCGACAAGAATACCTAGAAGGCAACAAACGACGCGACCCCCCCAAGAGTAATATGATGTACATCGACTTCTAACAGATTTTATGTACTGTACAACCCAATTTTGTATAAAAAAATTTGTAAGGCTCTTTATACAAATTATGTAAATATCTCTAGGTTGAAATAAATAAAATTTCAATTTCACTAAACATGACAAATAAGTTGGATTGTTAAATAGTAAAAGCAAATCGTTGTTATGTTCGGCCTTCGTAATTGAAAATCGTAAAAGCGATTAGCGTTGTGTAAAGTAGAAATAAGATGTTTTCTTTAACATGACTTTCTATAAGTGTATAAATGTATTTTAATCAGTGTAGCACACAAATGTCACTGGTTAAATAGTTGTAATGATCGGCCTTCGTAAATTAAAATCAAACAAGCATTTATATAAGGCTTAAATGATTTGCACAAACATTCATAAACGGTGATCTCAATTTGCACAAGCATTGACAGTTTTCTTTAACGTGATTTTCTATAAGTGTATAAATCTATTTTAATCAGTATAGCACTCAAATGTCACTGAACAAATAGTTGTAATGATTGGCCTTCGTGAATTAAAATCAAATAAGCATTTATATAAGACTTAAACGATTTGCACAAACATTCATAAACGGCGATCATGATTTGCACAAGCATTGACAGTTTTCTTTAACGTGGCTTTCTATAAGTGTATAAATCTAATTTAATCAGTGTAGCACACAAATATCACTGAACAAATAGTTGTAATGATCGACCTTCGTAAATTAAAATTGAACGCGTTTATATAAGGCTTAAACGATTTGTACAAACATTCATAAACAATGATCTCGAGGTGCACAAGCATTGACAGTGCACTTGTACCATGATTTCTACTCATGCACAGAGCGATTTTTATCCAGTTGTGACCGACATAGACGTCATTATGTAAATCGTTATACCATTGTGTTTTACATAATTAAGTATGTCTTTAAGACAATGAGCTTTTTCTAAGTGAACCATAAGTATCATCGTGATTTACACAATGACGTATGAAGGCTACGTGCTATCGTGATTTGCTTTTATGGGCAATGTCTATGTCAACGAAATTTCCTAATCTCTTTTACCGCCAATTGGGTTGAGGGTTTAAGGATTTTGGGTTTTACTTCAATGATACAAAACGAGTTAAATTCTTAAATAGAAATCGATTTCGTTCGCAAATACAAACAAAGACATATCATTCTCATTGTAACTTTGTAACTATAAATCTACATGATTTACAACCAAATTCATATAGAAAAAATATTAGTATTTAGTTACAATATTTATGGGAGGACAATTCCGTCGAACGCATATCTATCTTTTAGAGACTCAATTTTTTACAGAAGAGATCACCAAAAGATCCATATTGTTCATCGTCGCGTCCTTCTGTGCTGAGGATACATCCTCTGCAAGCAAACGAGCTTGTTAGTAATGGCAGCCCGTTGCACCATTTTCCTCGGACTGAGGTCGATTCTTAGAGACTCTAGCATTGGTGCGCTCTTGACAATAAGCTTCAAAGGTCAGAAACTGAGGGGCTACATGATAGATTGCTCACCCTACGTATTTGTCATGAAGTATATCGAAGATTAGGCAGATATTTTTTCAATTATAAAGTATGATTTGCGAAAATTATAGGGTCCGGCAGTAGGAATAGATCAAATAGATGGACATCTGCATCACCCCTCTTGTCTATCAAGCACAAGTAGAAGGAACACAGAAGAAGAAAGAAAAATACAAGGAAGAAGAAGAAGAAGAAGGCAGAGGAGAAAAAAGAAGAAGAAGAAGAAGCTACACTGCCGCAGAAAAGAAAGAGGAAGAGAGGTTAAATAGATTAGGGTTTAAGACCTGGACAACAGGTCGAGTCGGGTCGGGTTTTATATATAGATCTATATTAGGGTTTTACATTTTGCAGGGTTTTATGCACGTGTACAAGCATCGACACGGTGTATAGTCTTGGTAAAGCACAAATCCAATTAACAGTTGCAAAACGTTATGAGTAAATCGCTATATTACATATCGATATCGTTCACATAGACAAACAAAGACATATCTGTTTTTTTTTATACAATTAGATGTCCCGTTAATTACCTACTGGTGATGATATATGTTTTGTTGATAAGGATGGTCATGTGTTTTATCTAAGCCAAACCATTGTGGTTAGGTAAAAAAGACTAGGTTTTTTGGTAAATGATTGTGGTTGTAAATGACATTGATTTATAGTTTTAAAGTTATTGATTGTAAATGACATTGGTTGTAAACCATTCTCGTTAATTACCCAGGGCTGAGAAATCGATTTATATTTATGAAGTTACCGCGACAACGATATGTCTTTGTTAGTCTTTATGAACGAAATGGATTTGTATTTATAAAGTTACATCAATTTGTATCGTTGAATTATTCGCGATTTATTCTTTACTAAGTATGTACATCGTGTGGCTTTATTTGTGAATGAATTATTCTTGGACAATATCGGATGTTGTGGGGGCCCTCCCATACAATATGAATGATACAGTTTATATATAACGATTTGTATATGGCACGACTAGATGAGAAAATGATTATCACTAATTGTATAAACACTGAGTTCACATACAATTCCCAATTTTCATACCCGATTTTCATGATTTTCACTAACTACAATTTATACATGTGAATGATACATATTACAAGGATTTATACATGTGAAAGATACATTATTAAACAGAGTTCTGTTTTTAATACATGTGAAAGATACAATTCTATTTTTGTGGCTCACGATTTATGAAAATAGTTTTATCCCAAAACTCTTTCTTAATAAGATCATCCAGTGTATAAGCATATTCACCTTCTGTTTTGTTAAACTATTAACAAATCCGACAATGTATAAATTGGGTCATGCAAAGAGGCATGACAACTAACTTTATTGTAAGACTTAAACAGAATTCACACGCGATTCATGTGTTTTATAACTCGCTTTTGAATTGATTTGAGCCTGTCAAGAAACAGAACAATATAAGACACTACATTAAGTTTCACAAGAAATGCAAACATCCTTCCAATATTGATTACATACCAAAAGACTTGTAAAACTGAAGTTATCATTCCAGAATAACTGGTTGGGAGGATTGAAGGTTACAACGTTGGAAATTACATTCGTAGGGTATTGTTGCATGTTGAAAATTACGTCCGTAGGGTATTGTTGCATGTTAGAAATTACACAAGTTAGATATTGCTTCACATAATGCAATTTACATGGGAAGCAATATAATGTCTTACATACCTGTTTATGCGAAGAACTTGGTTGCTTTTGCTTAGAGGTTGGTTATTTTTTAGACCTTTTCTTGCGAACCAATTCTAATTCACCCTTTATCCTACGACGACTGCGATTAGATGCAGGTTTTCTTTTGATACTCTCCGCTAGGTGAATTTTTTCATCATAATCTACAATGTTCACTCCTGACTTATTGAAGATGATGCTTACGCTTCGGCCCAACTTCTCAGGAGTGTCAAGGAAAGCATGATTTTCTTCGACTGGTTTTCATGAGCTGCAACGGACTGATGGTAAATTAACTGCACTTTTTTAAGTAACTCCCTTGACGCTTTTCTCATGCATGCATAAGCTTCTTTACTTTTCGATGCCAAATCTGCAACATGCATAAATGACCTACATAGTTGTTGGTAACGGAAGGATGTGTGACACTTCTCATCAACACCAGATTGACTGACATTATTTGTATCTAGTAGTTTAATCTTTGCTTGTCTCCTCCATCTTCGCATTAAATATGACTTAGGTATTTTTCGTATTTTCTCTTCATTAAGTGCCTTTAATGCATGATGACATAAAATACATTTGAATTCATACTTTTTGTACGTATATTTAACTATTTTGTTGTCAACATTGTACGTGACATGTGCTTCTTGCCTTTTCTGATGCTCTTCGCCCTCCCATACAATATGATATTTATGTATATTCTTGGTTTGCATGTGTCCTTCAATGTTGCAATTCATGACCTGTATAACCTCTTTCTTAATCCATTCAAATACAATTAGTGTATACAGATCTGCAGGTCGCATCAATATTTTCATGCCCAAAGTTAAAGAACGTGTATTGAAGTATTTCACATCTTGTTCAAGCTCATTCTGTCTAAGACCGTCTATAAATAATTCATATTGTTCCTTGAAGCAAAATATTGTTAAACTTGAATACAAAGTTTTCTTCAGTGTGACATGCATAGATTTCGCTCTTTGTGTGCTTATCATACCTGCACAAAAGTATTGTCTTCTATATGCCAATGGCCACTTCTTTTTTTCTGCATATAAATTTTGTAATCACAGACAGTCTTCAAGGTCGTATATCTGAATCATTTTCTCACAATCAGGCACAAAGGTGATCTTGTTTACGCTCTCAAATACACACCTAGTAAACTTTTTGTCAAACCCTGTCTTCTGATTAAATATATGTCCTATGTTCTTTGTTGTATTTTGAAAGATATGCCACAAACGTAGACAATGATGTGCATCTGGCCACACATGAGACACTGCAGCCGCAATTGCGTGATCACCATCTGTAAGTACAACTTCAGGTTGTTTCCCATTCATTGCCTATGTAAATACTCTAAACAACCACTCAAAGCATTCCTTGGTCTGGTCGTACAAAAAAGCGCCGCCTAATATACAACTCTGTGAGTGATCATTCACTCTAACAAACTACGCAAATGACCACTGTTCAGTATTAATCTTCACTATCGTATCAAAAACAAGCACATCATTGAAGCATTCATAATCTACTATTGACTTTGAATCTGCCCAAAACATATTTACAGCATATCCATCTTCATCCAGTTGCATTGCACTAAAGAAACCAGGGTCAATGCTTGATTTCTTCTGTAAGTAATCAACCAAAGAACATATTTCTCCATTCTTCATGTTATCTGTTATCTTCCTTCTCAAGTGGGTTCTTAGATCCATAGGTGTGAATGGCACATTTTCACGACCATCATCTATGTGCGTGAACAAATTGTATGTCTTTCTTAGTGCAATGTCGGCGCTATCAGCTATTTCAGCAATTACAACATGCGCTTCAGTTACTTTATAATGTGACCTTAACATAGGAGTCATAAATGAAGCAGATAAATCATGGTTATGATCACTGATTAAAGTATGAACTGCATATTTTTCATTTGGAAGTCTTCTTAACACCATTCTCACTGAACATCCACATCTTGATTCTAGCATGCTCCTTATTGGATTTTCACTTGATTTCTTCCAACCTTCCTTAGAACAAACATATGTCTTTCTCACCACGACGCCCTGTGTATTTTTCGACCAAGAATACCTTCTAACACTGAAGTCAATTTTTAAGGCATAATCATTGTAAAATTTATATGCAACATCCTCATTATTAAACTGCATTTCTTCTACAGGAACAGAGTCAGGTGCACTATCATGTATATTCTCAGTGTCTGCACCTTTATTAAGTGTATTGTCATGATCGTCTACCTCATTATCAAATTGCATTTCTTCTACTGGAACATTCAAGTCAAGAGCGAATCCAATGCATACACCCTTGTTATCATGTGTATCATTAGTACACGTATTCACTTCTTGAGGTGCGTCATTAGTACAAATGTTCACTTTTCCATATCTTTCAAATGATTGAGATAGATCATCTTCATTACAACCAGATGATAAGCTCACCACTGTTATAAGCAAGATATCAATTTGTGTTAGCAAGCGCATATGTTTACTGCAATTTATTCAAGATGTATATAACAATGGATATTGACAAGGTTAAGCAAGTCAAAGAAACGATTGAATGAATCATAGTATAAAAGCAACGATGATTTGTTATTTGCTTATACTATGCATTGAGTTGTTATTTACCATGTCAATAAAAGAAATGATTTGTCGTATATGTGTGTTGATGATAGCGATTTAATTATATTTACGATGTTGTGAAGCGATTTCAATAGAAATCGCTAAATGAGCAGCGATTTGAATACAAAAATTGCCACCGTAAGCGCGTAACAATGTATTTTTACACGCACATGTTTTAAAAGTCTTTCTACAAATATCTAACAAATCGATACTAGAAAACACATAATATCTTACAAATTGATATACATATCACATAATATATTACAAATCGATACGACAATTCAGCATAATGGCTTTCAAATCGACACTACAAAACACATAATATCTTACAAATCGATATACATATCTCAAAATATATTATAAATCGATACAAAAAATTCAGTATAATATCTTACAAATCGATATTAACAAACAAAACAGTATCTCACAAATCGGTAGTATGTTACTACAACCGCGATTTGTAATACATTGCATATACTGAGTGAATAGAGGATACCGGATAGGGTAGAGCCGGTAGAGGTCATTCCTCGCATCTGTAAACAAGCATTCTTGTCAACAGGTCCCAACGTCTTACAAATATCGTTAAGTTTTCAACCATCGAAAGAACAAGATCCACCTACAATAACAAAACAATGCTTTAATGGCACTCACGACGACATACGTTCTTCAACGATAGCATGATGACATGGAAAGGTACTCACGATGCCTTAATGGCACTTGTTGGAATGTTTGTGTCATTGTTTTCTTTCATACTGCCTAACGACAACGAAAAAAAAGAGAAGACTCTAAAAAAAAGATGGCCGACAAATGTCCTATGACGCCCACTAATGATTGAACCAGTCGATCGTGAACCCAAGAATGTTTTGTAACACAAGGCAGGAACGAGAAGGCAACAATGTGTTGTAACACAAGCTAAAAACCAAGGCGGAAACCTCGACTCGAGACAACGACAAAGGTTGCTACTCCGGTGGCAAAGTTTACATCGTCAAAGGGAGTTCCTGTTACAGCAGATGATGCAAAAGTTTACTGCTTAGGGCGAAAACGGAACGTTTGGACTTTGAAGAGTTAACATCATCATCGACTTTCTGGATGGAGGATATTTTTGTCCTTTTCTCAAAACGTCATTTTTTTTGAATAAAGGATATTTTTGTCATTTTCTCAAACCGTCATTTCATGGCGAGAATAGCAAGAAAATGTACTTAAGTCTTTGCAACCGCATCGGACTCTGATGCTAAGTGATGCTGACACACGGGAATACGAGCCTCATGTGCTTATATACGTGACACTCATTGGGACCCCGAACACGCACTGTGGCTAACGACCATCTTCGGGGGAGAACACACACCACCCTCCCCTTTCAAGGACTTTAAAAACCCATAACTCAAAATGTGCTAAAATTTTATCAATAAAAAATATATTTTTATATTGAAAGGATATACCCCAACTATGTTTTATAGCGAACAAAATATGTTGAAGGTCATATTGAGTGGATATTAGTGTTGTCAGTATCGATGCAATCAGCTTGAATCGGCCATTGATTCATATTGTATTTGCCGAAAATCCATTTGCTACCCTCAGCTGGTTTTTAATATTTTAACATTTTTTTAAAACATTTTAATATTTTATAAAATACTTTAACATTTTTCATATTTTTTAAATTTTTAATGAGTTTTTAACATTAAAAAAACTAAAGATGGCCGATTCAGCTCAATTCCATTCGTGGCCGATCTGAATCGATTTGACAACATTGTTAGATGGTGATGTAACCTCAGATTGCAGGAAACAATTAAATTATGCCCACTCCTACGAAATGAAACTAGAAAAGCAAGGAATAATAAAAATATTAATTAAATTACAAAAAAATAGAAATAAAAGCCAATCATTCATCAACCTCTCTAAGAATCCTCATGGCAAATATTTATGGTCAACTAGAAACCTTAATCTTACTTTTGGATCTGAGATAAAAAATAAAATTCAAAAAAGTCCAAACCAAATAAAAATAAAAGTGGATCCTGTAAATCCAAACTCCATCAGCATTTTTTCTTTTCTTTATTTTTTCTTGCAATTTGCCTGAGCTGAATCTGACTATGGATCCACTGGTGCATCCGATGGATATAACTTTTTAATGAATTAAATTTTTTTTTTTTTAGATTTATTACTCAAAGAATCCTTACTCTGCACGAAGACCTGGTCGTGCTGGCTCAACCTGCCATACCTACTGTCGTTATGCGGGTAGCATAAAACTCCGAAACTAAGATCCCTGCCTTCGAAGCCTATGCTACACGTTGGCTGACACAGAAGGACGATGCCTATGAGAAGCGAACTTTGACTGCCTGTGTAGCAGCCAAGGCCCCCACCCCACTTCGCCAACTCCTCTTGGGGCTCGATGGATACAACTTGCAGCTGTGTTTTTTTAACTAGATTGTGCATACTGTAGACAGTATCAAATATTTATCCTTTATAAAAACAAAAGGTCCATGTCTATTACGGTAATTGCATGCGAGGTTCAGGTTCAGCCTCCATATTCTCTTAATTTCCACAATGAGGACTCGCTTTTTTTCAAGTGGGAAGAGCGAAGGGGAAGACTCTTCTTTAGACTCCCTTCTTCCTCCTCTTCTCTGGCTTCCCTTTGTTTCTTCCTTCCTTACCTCTTAATTCTTCTCTCTCTCTCTCTCTCTCTCTCTCTCTCTCTCTCTCTCTCTCTCTCTCTCTTTGTTTTTTCTTTCTTTTATCCACCGATTTTCTTCCCTTTTCCCTTTTCTTTCCCGGGAAAAGACGAGCGCGTGACCGCCGAAAGGCGAAGGAGCTGCCCTTTTTCTCCTCATTTGTTTCCAAGAAATCGTGAATTCCTACTCCCGGTTTGCTAAATTGGGGTTTCGTTTTCGTATCGGTAAATTAGGGTTTTGGTATTTTTCTGTCTTCATTTTCCGTTCTCTGTCCTCTAAAACTCGCGTTTGGATTCGTATCTTTGCGAATTGCCGTCACTGGTTCGTAATCTGAAGGGAACTCGGTCGTGTTTTTGTGCTTTGCTATCGGATTAGGTTTTTCCGTTCGTTTCTGGATCGCTGCTGTAGTGGTTCGTGTTTTCAGTTTTGTATCCTCGCTTTCGAATTCCGGCGTCTGTTTCTCTGAATCTGGGTTGGAAAAGATCGTGTTTGTAAAGTGAGTTTCAAAGTTGGCACCTATTTAGGGTTTCGATTTGCCGACCTTTTGCGGGATTATGTCTTCGTTTGTTTTCTTGTTCTTTCTTTCACTAGATTGATGTTAAAACCCGTTTCTTTCTTCTTTCTTCTTTCTTTTGAGAAATCATTCTTTCCGGTATCATCCTTATGTTAGTTGAATCAGTCTAGGGATTTTGTTTTCTTTCCTCCCCACTCCTTTTATCCCGTTTCTCTTTTTTTTTCTTTTAAATAGTTTCAGTTTATTGCTTATGGCGAATCGGACGATTTGTTTAGAGGAGTTGCCCGCTCATTTACTTCTAGAGATCTTGAATTCGGGCCGCCTCCGAGCTGCTGATCTTGCCCGCTTGGAAGCCTCCTGCCGAACTTTCAGAGGCTGCCAAGGACTCGTTTTCCCACACAAATTCGGCTCTTTGGTCGAATTTGCTGCCTTTCAGCTATGTCGTACATGTCCGATGTTCCGGGCTTTGCCTTTGACATTGCGGAGTGAGCTTCTCGATCGCTGTGGTGGGAAGTGGAAGCTCGTGTTAAGATTTCTGCATTCGGTTGAACAGGCATTTAGCACAGTCGAGACACCATCAGGCAATGTACTACTTTTTGTCACGTTCCAAGTGTATGCACATTTTACATCCAAACCTTTTAATGTGGTTTGCTATAGCGCTCATCCTTGTTGGTTTGGTACAGTGTACTCTTTTTATAATTAATTGGTCTCATTTTTATAATTATTTTCACTCAACTTATTGTTAGCGGTTTCTATAAATTTTTCCTTTGGTTTTTACTCTTAGTTCCACGAACGGCCCTTTTGCTTATCCTTTGGTAATGGAATGAAAGGAGTCTCTTGCCACTGTAAGGATTGCCATCTAGACACCATTTCACTTGACCTCTTAGTGCACCTTTTTCAAGTCTTTATAGGTCTTACAAGTAATTTTTAGAAGACATTTGCCTTTATGGGTTATTCTGAACTTCCTCTAATGTATCTGCACCTTATTCTATCCTTTCTTCCTTCTTCAAATGTCAGTAGTAGTATAATTGTATTGGTTCATGCATTCTTTTGATGGTATTTCAAACAAAGAGTTACTTGTTGATCCTTAGTTTTCTCTAGGTTGGATATCTTGGATCAATCATAATTCATAAATGCTGTGACTCTCAAAGCCATCAACATGGAACCCAGTTGTCGGAATTCACTCTATCCCAACCTAAGAGGCCTTCTACAGTAACCATAACCTCCTCCACATTTTCATATCTTCTGAACATATACTTCATGTGCTTCTCCTTGATAATTTCAATCCTCTCATTTGCTTTTTCTGTAGGCTGACTGAGCTCCACTATGCAAATATAGTACAGCATGTTATATGTACTGTTGATGCCCGTTTGTGTGGGGTCCAAGCCTGTGATGTAGCTTGCCTGTAAGTGAATAAATATCCGTCTATGCTCCTCCTTACACTCTTCATTGACATTGATAAGTCAATGGAGAACTAGGAGAGCTTGCAAGAAGGAAAAAAGAAAGAATCAGAAGTTCTTGAAAGATGCCCTTAAACAAGGCTTGTTTGTAGCTGACAAGTTGCAAGTTCATATTATTTATTGGACTCATTGTAAATGCATATATATACATGCATTTACAATATATATGTATATATATATATATATATATATATATATATAATGTGTGTGTGTATACGTGGGTTGTGGGTTTGTGTGTGTGCACTGTTAAAAATGTAAATATATATATGTTAGGTCAGTATCTAACTAGTAAATAGTCTAACTAGGTTAGTTTTCTTTTGTTTATTTTTTAGTTTCTTGTCAGCCAAAAGGGGCATTGGAGAGAGAGCCCAACAGCTCTATTGGAGCCATTGGGATCTCTTCCAATGTCTCTTTTTGGAGACCTTTGGCTGTGTATAAATAGGGGTAAAACTCCCTCTCATTTGTAAGCTTTCTTCTATGAATTTACATCAATAAGAATATTATTTTTTTCATCTCTTGTTCGTGTGCCCTTTAGTGGGTGTTTGTGAGTGAACCCATTTGTGGTTCTTTGTATGCTCTTGTTGGTATTTTGGTGGAACTCTTTTGAGTGTCCACTTTTGGTGATTTAAGTGAATATCTACAGCGGAACTCATTTCTTTACATGCGCTCCTTGTCCCTTGTACATTTATGTGTACATATATGCATGAGTGAATATCTAAGCATCATCGAACAACTCTTCGCATGTTAGTGGGCTAGATACTTTTAGCATTTATAATTGTTTTTTGGTGGATGCTGATGGAGAAAGCACTTTGTCCTGACAGTTTCAGGTCACTACAGGAAGATACCACACACTTTTAGTGGATGACTCATCAACATATTCTTGTGGATCTAATTTGTGTGGAGTTCTTGGCCATGGTCCCAATACAACACAATGTGTAGCCTTTAGCCGCATTTCTTTTCCATTTGGATTGAGTGTGCTCCATGTTTCAGCATCTCATAATCATGCAGCTTTTGTCATGCACTCAGGAGAGGTTTGTGGTCTTTTTGCATACTTTTTAGTATGCTCCTACTTATTATGACTTTTTATCACACTCTTTCTTTTTACCTATATATTGTCTTAAAAGATTTTTGCACCTTTCATATTAGGTATTTACATGTGGAGATAATTCATCTTTTTGCTGTGGGCATGGAGAAGTGGGTCATTCCATTTACAGACCTAGGCAAGTTGAGGCATTGAAAAAGATTCCTTGCAAGCAGGTAAAATTTGTGTTCCATTAAAGTTGTTGATGCACTACACTGACACTGGAGTCATTGTGCTAGTGCCCTATTGCATCAACACAATGATCAAGTGAAGCTTCATTAGATTCAGAAATTTAAAGTCATAATTACTGAACTTCACCATTTTAATAACGGGAAATTTGAAAAAAAAAAAACTAAATTTTTGTGCAATAATAAAAAACACACCCGAGCTTTCATTATTGTTACACACCTAAACTTTTTCATAGTTAATAAAAATACCCAAGGTTTGCTTCCGTTGTAGTTGCTATTAAAAGTGTGCTATAATTACCAAAATTTAGTTGTGTTTTTTTATTATTGCCAAAACTTTAGGTGTTTTTTTGAAAAATTTCTTTTAATAACATGCCTTGTATTTACTTGTCTAAATTTCACAACGGACTTTCGATTGTTCTATGCCATACTCTACTATACTAGACTAGAGCGCTCACCTTAATAAGTTAGGTGGGATCGATAATCGACCGTCTTTCATTTGTATAGTTAGTAGTTTTTCTAATCTAAAGTCAAGTCAAGATTCCAAGTAGAACTGGAGGAGCTTGCTAGGATGACTTGGTAAGCAAGCAACCTGTTATGTAGGCACCCACTCCCAGTTCGTTCTCTTCTTTCTTTTTGAGTCCTATTTCTCTCTGTGAGATATGTAGTTATGATTGTCTGGCCGCTGGGGGAGCCTTGTTTTTCATTCGATCTATGGAAGATACGTGACTGCTTTTTTTATCTATGGCTACCATGATGGGAGCAATGGTTCTCTCTATGGCTTTGTGTGAATCTCTTTCTTTGTGTTGAATGTTGAATCTTTCGCAATGAGCCTTTTCGGATGAGACGGTTTGTTTGGGGAAATTCCGTATGTAGCGGCTCCGATATAGACGTAGATAATATTGAAAAAGGGGAGCGGTCGAGTGCTCATCGAAACAAAGATGAGTTGGTCGAGTTGATTCCATCGAAACAAACAGATATAGCCTGCAGTTGGTAGGCAAACTTTATCCAAATGATGGAGTGGAAGCCTGGTTTGGAGCGATCCGACTGGGATTCAAAAAAGAAGCTCTATTTTCGATTGGGTTGGTGTTAAGCTTACGACCTATATCAGACAGACAAAAAAAGGCGCTAACCAGTCCCTTCCGAGAAAGGCTCTCCTTGTACGGTTTGGGCTCTGTCATCGTACAAAGGGAGTACAAGCTCGCAGGCAAAGGATCAGGCTTCCCCTTTGGAGGGATTCCCCGGCATCCTCGTTCTGTAGAAGCAGAAAGTGTTTGAACATTGACTATTCGACTTATTATCACATTTACTAGAAAAAGAACGGACATTCTTTCCATAATGATTTTAGTTAAGAATGGTGATGGAACTCATTTCAATAGTCCAAAAAGAGGTCAAACGAAGGCTATAAGTGGATTGTGGAGGGTCCCACGCTAGAGTGGTTGAGACTTGGTGAATGCCACATAAGACGGGCTGTAGGAAACACACAGGAAACACATGCTTATGGAGGGCCTGGTCCTGAGCCTGAGTGAAAAGCCCATTTCAACGCAAGTGACCTACAAATTGGCACTAGATGTCAGTTATGAACAATGGCATTCAGTATGGGAATTTTCAGCATAAATAACTTTATATTTGGCACTTTAGTTATTAAATGAATGAACTATGTTTTTTGGGCAAAATCATGTTTGTAACTTGTGATCTGAAGTATTAACCATCCCTTGACCTTTACCTAATCTTAGGGAACAGCCTTTATTAACCATCCCTTGACCTTTACCTAATCTTGGGGAACAGGGTCCATCACATTTTTCAATTAACTCGGGTGGTTGAAATGGATCGCTTTTTCCTTTTTAAGCTCTAGAAAATCTAAAAGTATAATGCAAATGTATAATTGAGTTGTAATATCATCTTGACAATTTATACTATATCATACTTCCAGTTTAGGTTAAGAAGTGTCCAATGTCTTGGACATGAAGTGTCCAATCTGTTGGACAAAGTGTCTAATGTTGTAGTTACATGTTCATATTTCATGTAAATCATCAATAATGAAAATTTAACACAAAAAACGGATGTGCATTTTATAATGGATTTTAACACTCTTTGTAGGGTATGGCTTTTTACTTCTCTCTCTCTCTCTCTCTCTCTCTCTATATATATATATATATATATATATATATATATATATATATATATGCTACAAAAAACACTATTTTTCACATTTTTTCTCTTTTTTTGCAGATGTAAACTTACAGTTGTGATCTGCATAGTTTCTTTCAGCGAAAACACATTTTGGATCATGTTTTGTTGCATGTAAGTTAGTTTTCCAAGGGCTTCAAAAGTTAACAGCCCACAATATGCCAAAAGTTCAAGATAAAAAATAATACTTTTACACAGGAAAAAAGGATGATCCAAAGTGTGATCCCTAGAAAATACACCAGGGGAACACATCTATGAGGTTGGATTGAGTGGATACAATTTGCACGTATGATTTCCGTCTAGATTGTTCATACAGTAGACAGTAGTGTGTGTGTGTGTGTGTGTGTGTGTGTGTGTGAAGATATAAATTTGCTACAGTCATTTGTACATGCAATCTAGTAGAAAATTTCATTTTTTTTATTTTCACTTTCTTTCATAGATTTAACCTTATAGATGTGATGTGATCCATATATCTTCTTTAGCAGAAAACATGTATTGTCTCATGTTTTTTTGCAACATCTAAGTTGGTTTTCCAAGGGCTTCAAAAATCAACTGCCCATAATGTACCAAAATTTCATGACTCAAAAAAGCATATTTTTACATCGAAAAAAGATGATCCAAAGTGTGATCCCTAGCAAACAAACCATGCTGGATGCATCTATGAATCAGATTGAGTGGATACAACTTGCACCTATGATTTTCCAACTAGATTGTGTGTGTGTGTGGTGTCTAGTTTTTCAAGACCTGATGTGGCCGACACTTCATGTTAGTGTCCAAGTAACATAGACAATGGGTAACTATGAGAAAAATAAGATGGTTTGACTTTGAAAAAGTATTTTGGAGAACTGAAATAACAATATATCTCAGGCGACAGACTAGGAACTAATGGCAAAGAGGAGACCAACAATTACTTTCTTGTAGGCCTCTCCATGAAAAGATATACTAATTGGGGTTTAATGTCAGTTAAGAAGTGAAGATGATGGTTACAATTCTTATTAGGTTACACTTTGCAGTGACAAAGTTCATTTGATATGGTTTTTCTTGTCAAGTTTTTATTATGCCAAAAGTATGTTCATTGCATAGAGTTGGCTAAGTTGGGAAATTGTGTGCTGTAATTGCTTAAAGTTAGTTGCCTTCTGGTCAGAATTTTTTTCCTTTGAGGGCATAAGGCTATAAGACAGTCTTATCTTAGATGTAAAAGAGTTGACACTTAGGTATTGCTAGACTTCATCATCTTTGATGTTGTAGATATGGTTCCACTTCATAACCTGTGAATTCTATACACAAGGGTACATAATGTTGTATACCTTCTTATAATGAGATTCAAATTTTGAATCCATGTTTTTTAACTTATTTGTTAAATGAATGACCTAAAAGACCTTTGTGTTTGATAAAACAATAAAAATCCTATTTATGTTTAAAAAAATATGAAAATGAGTCATCATTTGTGATTTATTTCCCAGTTCAATTAAACTAGGTGAATTGTGGTTCCCTTTCTATATCAAAATGATTTCCCAATTGTGCATATGCATTTTTTTAACAAAAATCCAAGTTCTGTGCTCAACATCTCCTGTAGTTGGAAGTGGGCTACCTTTAACATGAGGAACATGCTTCGGAAGGATCTAGCCTTTAGCTTCCAAAGCTGCTTTTGGGGGAGAAATTTCTAGGATATCTAAAAGCTACCAAATAAATAATGTCTGTATGTGCTCATGTATGTTTTCTTTTCTCAAAATGATTTTAGCATAAGGGCTTTTCCGCTTTGATATTTAGTTTATGAAATAAAGGTGGTTCTGGTTTCTGTCCTGAGTAAATATAAAAAGTGCAATGTTTTGAGAGAAAGGCATGATATTTCTTTTTCTTTTTAAACATAAGGCTCTGTTTGGGAGCTGGGCATCAGAAGGAGTTTACAGAATTGAAAAAGCAAAAACCCACAAATTCTAGAATTGGCAAATACTACCTACTGGGTACAAATAGAAAGGAGCAAACACTGCAGCTACTTGTGTTTTCTTGAATGTATTTTCAATTCCTTTCTCTGAGAAAATCATTGCTAAATTAGACTCTTACCCAATTCTTCAATTCCCACATTGACAACTTTCTTAATTCCAGTGCTACTAAGGATTTGATTGCATTTTTCCTCATGTTACTTCTTGAATCAACGAATAAAGAGAAAGGCTTGATACTTTCATCACATGAGCACAAAATGAAAAACATAAAGTACCAAGACATCACCAGAAAAACAAGAAAAAGAGGGGTAATGGCAAAAAGAGAAAGGTCATGTGCTATGCTAGAAATTTTAGTTACACCTCACCAGCATATGCACGGCAAATATAAATTGTACCCAATGTTCTAGGTAATGTCCATAGCTACTGAGCAAATTGTTTACTTCTTTTAGATGAAGGGGAAAGATTTGTTTATGTTTTTTTCAATCTTTGTGATGGACATGATCTTATCTTTTTCAGGTAGCAACAGGCCTCAGTTTTACTGTGATGCTAACTAGGCAAGGTCAAGTGTACACATGTGGAAGTAACTCTCATGGCCAACTTGGTCATGGAGACACTATAGACAGGCCAGCTCCAAAGAATGTGGAGTTGTTTGATAATCTTGCTTCTGTAGTTCAAGTTGCTGCTGGAACAAGTTACACCCTTGCTGTTACTGAAGATGGTGTTGTTTATTCATTTGGATATGGCTCCAATTTCTGCCTTGGCCATGGAGACCAACATAATGAACTTCAACCAAGAGCTATCTATTCTTTTAAGAGGAAAAACGTTCATTTACTCCGTGTTTCAGCTGGTGATGAGCATGCTGTTGCACTTGACTCCAACGGATATGTTAGTTCCTTGACTATACCATCTTGAAAATATAATCTTAACACAGGCGTATCATGTCATGTTATGATAATTAACTCTCAAGCATGCAAGGAGTCCTTGCAGTCTGAGGCTTAGTCATCTATCTTAAAAACTTTTAGATCTGTTGCCTAAGATCAAAGTCAGGGTCTTTCATCTGATAATTCAGCCTTATGTTTTTCCTTGAAATGGTGTTTGCAGGTGTATACATGGGGCAAAGGCTACTGTGGAGCACTTGGCCAAGGAGATGAGATTGATAAGACTACTCCAGAGTTGCTGGCAAGCCTCCATGACTACCGTGCGGTGCAGGTTAGCTGTAGTTATGATTTTTTTTTCAGCTTATAGTTTACTTCTATGCTCATCTATGTCTATTTTTGGTATTTTTGTGAGGTTAAACTGTAGAGACATGAGTCGCAACATCGGCAAAAATTTTTAAAATATTGTAAATTTGTCATGGTATTTTCAAAAGCAAAAATAACTGTAAGAATATGACATTTTCAGAATATACTTTTTCAAAATGTTGCAAATTTATTGGGATATTAGTGCTATATTAACACTTTTTAAAATTTTCTAGTTTTATCATTACATACAAAGCATCACATTTCACAAATTTTTGCTATGTGCATATTCATATTATTCCTTTTCGCATTTCTTTTCTCTTGTTCTAAGCACCTTGGTATCTCTTAATCAAGCTAGAAGTACTGCTAAGCAAATTAACAATAAAATGGGACAACAATTTTGTTGATTTTCGCAATTTTTTGGTATGATATTTCTTTTTCGTCCCCACCGAACACTTTAATATGACTAGGTTTTAGCTGGATTCCATGTTATAATGTTTCGTCCAGTTGTTTCTTAGCAATGATACTTTGCCATAGAAATATATGTTGTTTTTTCACTCCCCATTATATGAATTCGGCATTCCCAGCAATTGCTTAGAGTGCAATGGAGTTTTCCTAATGAGGGTCATGTCAAATATACCAGTTGCAGATCCTTCAATTTTCTTTTCTCCTCTCTTTCATTGGTTGTTTGTGTTACATTGCCCCTGGATCTTTGGGGCCTTTCTTCCCAAAGTAAAATGGTCCAGGGGGAGGGAATTGAAGAGAGTTCTAGTAAAAAGAACCTAAAGACCATATATAGGAGTTTGCTCACGTCTTTAATATATTCAAGAACATGATTCAAAGAAATTCTGACCATCAGTAGGTAGATTCTGTAATGGCTATATTGGCGGCACCTAATAGTCAGCAAAAGGAAGTTAAGTTGCTGACTGGTGCTGACTATAATGGACAATGATAGGCAGACCAAAGATTGCACACCGCAGTCTAAGTGTGCTTCTTCGTTCACAAGCCTTGGACATGCTGTCAAGATTCAGTTTAGGCACGACTCCATATTTAGTTCTGGTCTTAGAAAAACTATGAGCCTGGTGCTGCTCCTTGGTTTACTTTGTGACTAGGGCAAAGTTTCTTAGTTGCAAACGGAAGGACTGCTGGCTCTGGAGCCTTCTCGTCTATTCCTGTAGGAAGGCAATAGTGCTTAATTGGTCTTGTCATCTGGCTAAGCAGATTTTAAAATCCTAAGAGATGCTATTATGATGAATCATTTGTTTCTGCCCATATTTTTATTTTGTTTGCTCATATTTTCATGTTTAAACAGAATTGCTTGGATAATTTTTTAGGTTCTAATGATCTTGGTTCCACTTGGTTAGTCATGCAGCTTGTTGCTGTTGATCAGACTGCCCAAGTCAGCATGACTTTGATACTGAACTTTGACCAAGTCAAATTATTGTTCAGACTTTGAGCTGAGCGGTTGAGCTTCATATGCTATATATGACTAAAGGTGCCTAGTAAATATTTGATTCTTCACAAACTCTCCTGCTTTCTGTGCCAGGTCTGTGCTAGGAAGAGGAAAACGTTTGTTCTGGTAGATGATGGTTCAGTGTATGCATTTGGATGGATGGGATTCGGAAGCTTGGGGTTTTCTGACAGGGGCAGCTCTGACAAAGTTGTGAAGCCGCGAGTTCTTCACACATTAAAAGGGCACCATGTATCACAAGTTAGCACAGGGCTGTACCATACTGTGGTTGTTACGGACCGTGGCCTCCTTTTTGGGTTCGGGGATAACGAAAGAGCACAGCTTGGGCATGATTCCCTGAGAGGATGCCCTGAACCAACTGAAATCGCAACACGGTGGATGATGGATGAGACCAAACCTGTTGAATGTGCGTAAGCTCCACTATCCAACCGATTATGTCTGACTCCAATTATATTAAGTAGTTCTGTACTATATGCCAAAAACTCACTGTTTGAATGTCATTTCATGTGTGTAGAAGTCTAGATGCAGAACCAGGCGGTGAAATAGATCTGTAAGGTTGTTAGTGTTTAACTGTTGTATTGGCACATTTTGTTTTTGTTTTTATTTTGTGAGAAATCTTGTAGCATTGCTTGCGAATAGCAGAGTGTTGGTGTGAAATTGGAGTTTGACTTGGGCGTTTGTTACACTCCCACCCCACGGAAGCCTCTTTCCTTTGAAAGGGCTACTTTGGAGGGAAAGTGCTTCCCCGTGGGGGGGAGGGTTGGTGGTGGTGTGAACCCATTTTGACTGTGAAGCTGTTTTTTTGCATTTATTATGTGGGTTCCACCATATATTTTCTGTTTGGTCCCTGCATAAATTCCCTCCTCCTTTGGAGAGGGGAATAAGCTAACCATGATGGCCTTCATCTTGTGTTGTTTGCCTCACATTTTCTCTTCACTCTAGTTTATTTTGATTTGATTTCCTTTTGTGGTCGTACTTTTTAGGACACGTTTGCATGCCACTTGAAGGGTTGAGTTTCCGTGTAAATGCACCCATCACGTCAACATGAACATCGCGGGTACCGGTTTGGTTTCGGGTGAGAACCACCCAATCGGCCCAACCGAACCGGTCCTATATATAATATGAACTTATATTTTTGAAAATTAAATCATTTGCCCGAAGGCCCATCTCTTCGGTCCAAAAGAAAAACAGCCTAAATCAAAATGAAAAAACCCTACCCTCAACTCCTCAACCTTTGCTGCAGCCTCCTCTCAGTCCATGGCTTCATGTCACGGAGCTTAGTGCTTCTCTTACTCGCCTCACATAGATTTTCAGTGGATTTTTCTCTTTTTTTTTAATATGAAATTTTTTGTTTGTTTGTGACTTTGAGGATAAGGTAATAGATTTCAAGATGTTTCCCCCGGACTTCGTTTATATGTCATGGTTTATATGTCAAATAGGCTCAAGGCCTTTGTGTACCTGTGGCCTGATCTTTGTGAAGCTTCAAGATATTATGGTTTATATGTTATGATTTTAGGATGTTCCATTTACAAAAAATGTTCTATTTCAAGATGTTTCGGGATGTTATGGTTATAGTCCCATTTACAAAAAAGATTAAACATAACTTCTTTGCAAAAAATTGGGTAAGCATTAAGACCGTAATCGGGATTCAACCGGAACCAAACCGGACTGGTGGTTCGATTCTTGGTTGGATCCATGAAACGAGCGGGTGGTTCATGGTTCGCAATTTACGAAACCGGCCCTTAACAGATGGTTTTCGGTTCTAGGATAGGAACCATCCATCCTGGAACCGATCACCCCTACCCCGCATACTGTAGTAACGCTTTCCAATGGGGGTGTCTGATTTGTTTACTTTGAAGGGCTCTGCACAGAAGGCAGTGCAGAGTTCCCTTCTGTGTTGGACAAACATCGCAAGATTATGTCGAGCAAGGCTTGATTTGGCACGTACCAGATGGATTTTGCTTTTAGGCGATCATGTTGCGCTCTAATATAGGAAAAGCGCTCCAATATAGGAAAAAAGGAGCCGACCCATAGGGCACGTTTGAAAGTGAGAAAATACTAGAAAAAATTGAAACTAGGAAAGAAAACAAAAATAATGACTGTATTGTCTTTTGCAAATTGGTGCTCTTTCTGAAATCCCTACCAATTTGACAAAATCTCCAGCATGTCTAAAATTTCAATTCTCGACTTTTTGAGGAATTTTTTGCTCCTTGGCAACGTTTGCAACTTATTATTGCTAATCTCTTCAAAATGTGGGAACCTCTTTTTACTTTAAACGACATTCACACCTCGGGGCAGAGCCATAATTCTAACCTAGGGTGGGCACAAATTGAAGTAAAATATAAAATAAAATAATTACTAATAAATTATATTAATTTATGATATTTAAAAAAAAATGAATCAAAACTCTAATCCTATAAGCTTCATAAATTAAAACCATAATTAAATATTATGTCATTCTAAAAAAAACAAATCAAAACCTCAATTCTAACAAACATAAAAAATTATGATTTATGTTAATTAATAAAAAAAGTCCAATATTCTAACCAAAATCCAATCACACAATATTTATTGATTCATGCCTAATAGTAATTAAAAAATGCACAAAAAACTTAGAATTATAAACTATTTGTTTATGTCAATATAAAAACACCAAATCAAAACCCTAAATCCTAACAAACATTGTTCATAAATACGCTAATTAAACAAAAAACTTCAAAATAAATATTTATGTCATATGACAAACCAAAATAAAAAAATTATATTCTTAAAAAATCAAAGATTTAGGGATTTGATAACCAAAATTAAGTCTTCATTAATGAAATCATGCTTAAATAATTGAAAAGAAAAAAGCACAAAAATACCCTAAAACCCTAGTTACATACATATTCAAGTCATTGGGAAAACCCTAATCAATACCCAAAGTCCAAAAAAGCATAGGTTTAAGCTAATTGAAAAAAAACTCTAATATTCTAACCAAAATCAAGTATTCATTACTCATGCCTAATTTTAATTGAAAAATAAAACACAAGAAACCCTAACTAAACATTCATAGTATTTCCAAAAAAACTATGTTAAAAACCTAACCCTAACATTACATTAGTCTAATTGAAAAAAAAAATACCAAGCCTTTAAAAAAATTGGAAAGAAGGAGACAATGTCTTAGCCATCGGGGCTAGGGGCGTGCACCAGAAAGGCCGTCGGATGGCAAACAACCGAATCTAATCCGGCAAAGTTGAGAGAGAGAGAGAGAACCTCAAGGGGTATTGCACCACTGTTGGTGCTACCAAAGGTGAAGACAAAGAATGAGAGAGAGACACAGAGAGGGTTGTGGATGTGGGAGGATGAGGGGTGTGGGCACTAGTTACGAAGATCTAGGTGTGCCCACCCTAACCCGACCATACATAGAGTCAGGACAGGCACTAGCCATGAGTTTGGGTGGGCACAATCCACCCTAATCTAAACCCCCTACTGGGGAAAATTTGGGGCACATGCCCACCCTGGTCTCAATGTATCTCCTCCCATCACAACTCATTGTTGTGAATGTCCCAAAAATGTTTGAACCTCCTTTTACTAAAAAAAAGAACACATAAGGGGCACATGTAGGAAGACATTCTCAAGTATAGTACAACCTTCGCAAGTTATAGTTACGAAGGTCTTCAAAATATGTGAACCTCCTTTTACTAAAATCACATAAGGGGAACATGCATGAGGACATTCACAAATATGTGAGGACATTCACAAATGTGTGAGGACATTTGCAAATGTGGGAGTCCTTTTACTAAAATCACATTAAGGACACAGGCAGGAGGACGTTCGCAAATGTGTTTAGACATTCACATGCGAAAGTCAAGACACTAGCATGCAAAAGCCAGGACATTCACAAATGTGGGAGTATTATTTTGACAAAGTTTTTTTTTTTAAGTTGTAAAGGTCTTTTTACTAAAACCACATGAGGGGCACAGTCAAGGGGACGTTCGCAAATTTGTGTGGACATTCACATGCGAAAGTCAGGACATTCACAAATATGAGATTATTTTTTCAACAATATTTTTTTAAAGTTGTGAAGGTCCCCAAAATGTGTGAACCTCCTTTAACTAAATACTCTCACATTTGCTAATGCCCTCGCACATTTGTGAACGTCCTCATGTTTGTGCCCTTTGAGTTGTGAAGGTCCCAAAATATGTGAACCTCCTTTAACTAAAATCACATAAGGGGCATAGGCAAGAGGACGTTCGCAAATATTGGAGGACATTCACAAATGTGGAAGTATTTAGTTAAAGGAGTTTCAGGCATTTTGAGGACATTCACAACAATGACTTGCAACGCCATGCTATATTTGTGGAAGTCCTCTTGCTTGTACCCCTTATGCATTTTTTAGTAAAAGGAGGTTCACACATTTTGGGGACATTCACAACAGTGACTTATGAATGTCATGCTATATTTGTAAAGGGGCAAAAATATTCTAAAAATTTGAGAATCAAAATTTTGGACATGCAGGGGATTTCAATAAATTAGTAATCGTTTCAAAAAGCACACCATTTTGCATGGCCAGTGCAACCAATTTTCAACATTTCCAAACTAGCAAAAAAATTATAAATTTTTTTCTAAAAAGTATAAATTTTTATAGGAAAAATTCCTTCCACCTGTGGCGTTGAAAGAATTTTTCCTATCAAAAGAAAATGTGTTGAATAAACAAAAGAGAAGTGGCTGTTGCAACTGGTTGAACAAAAGAGGGTAGAAAATGATCAAAATTTTGAAGGATGCAATCTTGAAGGTCTGGGTGACAGCAATGAAGTTTCAGTGACCGGTGACGATGGCCTTCCTGGCGTCATCCCTGTACATGTTCTCCTTCTTCTAGTCAACAATGTCCTGCTCGTCATAGATCTTGACTTTTATATAGATGATGTGCATGCCAACGTAGGTCTTGGGCATGGCGTTGAGCACATTGGTGATGATCTTGAACTACTCACTCTTATCCTTGGCCACCACCGCGTTGGGGGTGAGCCTGGCACCACTGATGTGCCTCGCCAGTAGTTTTTGGTCATTGGTTGAGAACCACTTAGGAAATCATTCCTTCTTCAGCTTCGAGTATCGCTTCTCTTCAAAAAGGAGTTGTCAGACCTTGAATGGGATGGGAAAGTGATCGAACCCAACTCTCAAGGGATCAATTCTATCGATCTAGCCTAATAGAGTGTATATCCAAGCTTGTGAAGGAACAAAGTCTTGTGGATTTGAAAAATGAGGCAGATGGCAATGGCATGATTAAAAGAGAGAAATATGTTACTGACTAGCTAACGATGAGCAGGAATGAATGAATGAGTGAGGGAGCATAATCTTTCCCTCATGAAGCAATCACACACATGAACTATGAATGAAATTTAAAGGTATAACTCAATAAATTTCATTGAAGAATAAAGGAACTATATATACCTAGTTATAGAACAAAAAAAAGATATTAAGATAAAGTGTACATCCACAGTCCCTCCCTATATGGGATTATAGGGAGGACAACCCACTAGAGTCCCAGCTTGGGTAGGACTCCAGGCTGGGGTGGACTTTGATAATTAATGCAAAGTTCCAAACAAGTTGAGCGACTACCACTAGGGTGGATATTTTGGGTCGGACCTTAGGCAACTTCTTTGGATCAGATCTGGATCAATCCGTAATAATTCACTCATCTCAAACACACCTTGTCCTCAAGGCGAGTCTCCAAATACCGAACTGCTATTTGATCTTCCTCTTCCTAGGTTGCTTCATCAACACAACTTTTGATCCACTGATCTAACCCCCCCTCCCCCCTCTGTGACCAAGTGATCATCCTTCCATTGCCTTCTTTTCCCAAGTAAAGAACTCATCTAGATCCAAGTTCTCCCAAACTATGAGAACTCCATCTTCACACTGAAGTAGTGGTCCCGCTCTTGTATGCCTGTGTAAAATAGGTCCATCTATGGGGCAAGGCCCATAACTCGACCAATGTGCTCACCTAGTGCTCCTGCACCCCTTTGGGGTTCAACTGGACCTGGATCTTGGTGGACCGGTGGGTTACAAAATTGGTTTGGGTAGATTTGATGTTGATTTATTGGGTAATAAGCTTGTGTTTGAGCATATGTTTGATTTGGATATGGGTTAGGAGGGTGAGGCTAAAGGTTTTGGGTTGGAACTGATTGAATCTGCGCAGGATTAGGGTTAATGGCATTATGCATTCCAATTAGGTAGGTCTGAGACGAGTGTTGAATTTGGTTAGAAAAATGGATATGGGGAGGATTAAGATTTGTTTTAACAAACTTAAGTTTAGGTCTATTTCTATGGTTTTTGGAGGATATGAGGATCTACAGTAGGTTTAGAAGGGTCCAATATAGGACACTTGGATTCAAGATATGAGTTTGAATTTAAAAAAAAATTAATTGGATTTGGGTCTTGAGAAAGGTCTTGGATGGGTTCTAAAGGAATGATGTTTATACTGGATCTTGATTGAGTTTTGACTTCTTGGGTTTGGTTAGGCTGAGGGATGTCTGAATGCTTTTCTTTTTCCCTGTTCAATTCATTTTCAACATCTAAGGCATGCTACATAGCTTGGTCAAGAGAAGTGGTTGTGATGCTTCTCATTTTTTTGAATATCCAAAAATCTTATCCATCAATATACATGGTACTCTGATTCTCTATGGTTCCCTAGATATGGGTCATCAATTTCATGTGATAAAACTAGTTTGTGTGTTCTTCTAAAAATTTAGAGCCTTAAAAAAAAAAGAGGTATCAAGCTTAGAGAATTTTTTGAAGTTTAAAAAAATATTAGGTCATCATGATCCAAATACTAGATTTGTAAAATGATGATATCTATAGATTGAGATTTTATTTTTCTGATCTATAAATTGAGTTAGGTTTAGGACAAACAGGGCTATCTACGATGATTTTTTAGGATTTTTGGGGACTAACAGGGGATCAGGATGAATTTTTAAAAACATGACTTGAATATAGGCCTGTGCTGATCCTTCAAAAAAATTGGCAAAATTTGGTCTAACATCTGAAAATCGGATTGAGTCATTAGATGTTAGATTCTAATGATTCAAATTTTAATTTAGAAGTTTGGGAATCGAAAAAACTATATGAGTATTATACAAAGGCTGAAATCACTGCACAAAAACCGAGAAGGGCATGGACCCTTGCTATGTTGCTCAGTGCAGTATGATTGGTGAGCATGGCTTCCCAAAAACATTTGCTTTGATACCAATTGATAGAACCTAACTCCAAGGAGATTGGTTCTATCAGTTCAGGCCTAGCGGAGCACATATCCAAGCTCATGAAGGAATAGAGCCTTGCGGATTCAAAAAATGAGGTGGATGGCGATGGCACAACTGAAAGAGAGAAATATGTTCCTGACTGGCTAACGATAAGCAAGGATGAATGAATGGGTGAGAGTTGTAAACACCCTAAATTTTCCTCAATCATTTTTAAACACAACCATCGTGCAGTGCCAACCGTGTTAGGTCAGTGTAGGAGTCCAACCCCAAGTTTGTGTCAGAAAACTACCATTTTATCCACTTTTATTAGGAAAATTATCATTTTACCCCTAGGTCATCCCAAACTCGCAATCAGTCGGAGTCATCCAAGCTCATTGGTCAGTTCAAGATAGTTAGAATATCAATCATTTCAAGCTCATCTGAGCTCACAATGAACAAACCATTTCTATTTCTGACCATTCCTGCCAAAATGGGATCATTTTTTCAGAAATGAGCTCATTTCTCACTCAAATCCAAGTCAATTGTCTTCGAGTCAGTCATTCTCAGTCAGTCATATTCCCCAGAGTCTAGCTTAAGCTCACCAAGAGTTCAAGTGTTCCAGTTTTAGTTCAAAACTACTTCCAAGTGTCCAGTAGCCCATTTTAGCCCATTTCAGCTCATTTAGCTTAAATTGAGCTAAGACCAACCAGTTGAGCTAGTGTTCGAGCTTCGATTTTAGTTCATCTCAGTATTATTTATCTTTGTTTCAGCTCAAACCCAGCTCTGGTTCGTAATTCACTTCACTTCAGTGATCATTCTGTATCATTTCTCTAAAAATGACAGTTTTTCTTGAAAATTTAGTCGAAAAAGTCAGTTAAGTCAGTGTCTTGTCAGTTCAATTGAGTTCTGAAACCCAAGAGCTCAGCTCAATACAGTTCAATCTAGCTCAAACCTTAATTGTCAGTGTCACTCTGGTCTGGTAGAACCCGAAAACCATTTCTTGAATCATTTTGCAAATTTTATCAATTTTAACACTTTTTGAACTGGTACAAGTGTCAATCGGGGTCTAATATCCAAATTTCTTCATTCAGGGTCTGCATTTCGCATAGCATTTCTCAGCATTTCATCACATTTTATTCCATTTTCGAAGTCTAGAACTCCAGTTTTATAAATTTCAATCCAGATTGAGTTTTAAAAGTTTTCAGAAATCAATTTCAAACTCTGGGTTTCCAAAATTAACATTTTTACCCCCAAGAGTCTAAATTTAGAAATATTTTCTAGAGAAAAACAATCTGGATTTCTTTCAAACTTAAATTTTCAAATTCAAAACTGGATTTGCTTCACAACGAGGTATTGAACTTCAAATTCTGAGCTCATCTCAAAAACTGCCAAAAATAGTTTGTTTCGTCCAAAAATTTTCTAAAAAAAACCATTCTACCCCTATGATTCTCAAAATGAATTTCAAATTTGGAAAGTGAGCCCACTCTGAGATGGCTTATCTACCTGCATTTTTTTTAGAAAAAAAATATATAAACATTTCTTTTGCCTTATTTCATTATTTCTTTTATTTATTTATTTTATTATTATTCCTTTTTTTTGGAGGTGGGACCCACAAGAGGGGTCTACCAGCCCCCTCTCCCTTCCTCTTCTTTCCTTTTTTTCTTCCTCTCCTTTCCTTCTCCTTTTTCTTTTCTTTCCTTTCTTTTTTTTTTCTTTTCCTTCTTTCTTGTTTTTTCTTCCTTTTCTTTCTTTCCTTTCTTCCTTCTCTTTTCTTCTTTTCTTTCTTCCTTCCTTCTCTCTAACCTTGGTCCAACCCACTCACGTATCACCTCCCTCCTTTTCTTATCTTCTTCCTCCTTTCTCTTTTCTTCTTTCTTTCCTTTTTCCCTTTTCTTCCTTCTTTCCTTTCTTTCTTCCCTTCTTTCTTTCCCCCCTTTTTTCTTTCCCTTCCTTATTTTCCAGCCACCATAAGGAGGCTCATTCACGTAAACCAGCCTCTCTGATTTTTAACCCTTTTTCAAGACTTTAGCCATATTCCATCAAGACCTAAGTTTTAGGTTCTAATTTAAACAAACAAAAGATCTCACGCCAGCCCCCTTAGCAACTCCTTCTCAGCCCTCTCTCTTCCCACAACAACTCCCCAACCATCAGCTATTGCATAAACTTCCACTTTGTTGCAGTTACCACCACCAAAGTAGCAGCCTCCTCACAGCATAATCTCCACCCTGCAGCAAAACCTTGGCTTCAACCACAACCGTGGCAACGAGATATCACACAACTCCCTCTTTGCATCTAACAGTAGCTTCCTCCTGGTAGCTGACCTTGGTGATCAGCATCTCCTCCAGTCGTGGCAGCAAGCCATCATCAAACTTCATCAAGCACGCTGCACCCCCCCCCCCCCCTTTCAACAGGAGCTATAGTTCCAACAAGTAAAACTTTCGGCCAGTACAACAGCCCTCAAGCAATCTCTTCAAGTCACTCCTTTGCCAAGGTAAATAAATACCTGCTTCTACAATTTCTCAACGATTTCATTGAGAATCCTGTTTTGAAACTGGATTCGCATGACTAAAAGGGGCTATTTCATGGTTTTATATTCTTGATTTATCATAGTTAAGGCTACCTAAAGGAAGAGATCCATCCAAATGATGTTACGACAATAAAGTTGTACATAATATTTCAAGTACAAGGTTTTGATGATGAGCAAGTGAATCAACTGCATTTCAGCTAAGGCAATGAAGAAATATGACAAGCATTGAAGAACTCAATGAAGAATCTTTGAAGACTTGTGTGCAAATGTAAAATTTATTTAATGTCTTAGATTCTTGTAAGAGCCTTACTTAGAGTGCATATTTCGGTTGCATTTCACCTAAAAAGTCTTTAGAAAAACTTTTCTAAAAGAACCCTTCATGAAAATCTTTTTAGAAAACTCTTTTATTAATTTTTCGTGTTTATTAGTCAACCAATAGACTCACCAGTCGACTAATCCTTTCGCGCCAAATTTTCTAAACAAAATGTCATTTTTGTCAAATTAGTCGACTAATGACTTTATCAGTCGACCGGACAGAATGTCTGTTTTCTGAAAATTTAGCAGTAGTCGACTAATGATTTTATTAGTCGACTGAACAGAACATGTATTTTCAGAAAAGTTTAGCAGCAGTCGACTGAAATATTTTTCAGTCTACTGATGATATTATCAGTCGACTAATTTTTTTTCTAGTCGACTAAGTTTCAAATCTTTAAATTTTCAAACGGCTCGATAAACATATCAGTCGACCGACGATAACTGTCAGTCTACTAATAGCTAATTATCAGTCGACTAACTACTGTTCCAGTCGACTAATTTTGTTGGTTTTCCTAAAACTTTTAAAAGGCGTGTCTTTTCATTTTTTAAACATTTTGATCGTTCAAAATAGACTATTTTGACACCCTTTCATACCCTCAACGTATGAAATCTTTCAATTATAAATATGAGTGCATTCTACACTCAAAAATATCAAATTCAATAGAATTATATTGAATTACTTCTTGCTTTTCACTCCTATTCATTCAAGTATTTGTTTTCTCACTCATTTGATATTTTCACTTTAGTTTTTCACTCAAATTCCTTTGAGAGATAGTGAATTTGTGAGTAGAGTATTTCAACAACCTCAAAATCCAATTGCATCTCATTTGCATTCATAAGAAGGGCTCGTAGGTTGTTTTGTAAGTTGTTACGTATTTCAATTTTCTGTAAAAGGAAGGACTCTTTGGTTTAAAGGAGTTGTTTGCTTTCAGTAGGTGTGTTACTGAAAGTGGGACCGGATTTGGTCTGTGTATGATCTTGTAGTTACACAAGGTTGATAGTGGAAATCTCAAGCTGGTTTTGCTTGGGGACTAGATGTAGGTCGTGAAAGACCGAACCAGGATAAATTATTGTGTTCTTTGTGTGTTTGCTTTGCTAATTGCAAAATCCGTCAAAATTCTGCAGACATTATTTAAAAGCACTATTCACCCCCCCCCCCTCTAGTGCTCGTTGTCTCGATCCTACTGTACTTTCATTTGGTATCAAAGCCGGTTTGCTATTATTTTGATTTGATCATCATCTAGCATGGCAACAACATCATCTCAGCACAAAGAAGGATGCTCCTCTGTTCGTCCTTCTCTCTTCAACGGAACAAACTATAGATACTGGAAAGTGAGAATGACAATATTCTTATAATCCATGGATCTCGAAATTTGGAGAGTTATTTCAGAAAAGTACCAAATGCCATCAACTGATTTCAGTCAATGGACAGATAAAGAAAAGAAGACTGTCTCACTTAATGCCAAGGCTATTAATGCATTGTATTGTGTCGTTGACAAGGTAGAGTTCAATCGCATCTCTCAATGCTCTGCAGCAAATGAAATTTGGCATACTCTTTTCGTGACTCACGAAGGTACGTTAAAGGTAAAGAAATCTAAAATTGCTTCTTTAGTTCCTAAATTTGAATTGTTTAAAATGAAGCAAAATGAATATATATCGGACATGGTAACAAGAATGACCGATATTACTAACACTCTGAAATCCCTTGGAAAAGAATATTCACAAGTGGATTTAGTCAGAAAAATTCTAAGGTGTTTAACTCCTGAATGGGAGAGAAAAACCACAGCTATTGAAGAAGCAAATGATCTAAACACTCTCACTCTTGAAGATTTGGTTGGTAACCTAATGGCATATGAAGTCCAACTTCAAGACAGACAAGAAGAAGAACCCAAGAAGAAATCGCTTGCTTTTAAGGCTACTTCTGACTCTGAAAATTCAGAAGAATATGAAGATGAAGATATTGCCCTCATTACAAGGCAATTCAAAAGATTTATCAAAAAGGAAAGATTTCAAAGAAAAGTAAAGAAAGCGAATTCTTCCAATCTCAATGAAGTCAAGTGCTTTAACTGCAAAAAGGCAAGACATATCAAGAAAGATTGTCCTCTTCTAAAAATCAAGCCTAAGGACCAATTCAAGAAGAAAAAGGCATTTCAAGCATGTTGGGATGATAGTGACTCCTCTTCCGATGAAGAATCAAATGAAGAAGTCGCCAACATGTGTTTTGTAGCACAAGAAGACTTGGTAAGTCAATTTGAGTATGATGATTTATTAGAAGCATTTAATAATTTATATGCTAAATTTAAGAGTCTAAGTTCTAAAAACAAAGAGTTAAAAACAGAAAATTCAACTCTTGACTCTCAAAACAAAGTGTTACTTCAAGAGATAGAAGATCTCAAGAAGAAAAACTCTTGTCAAGCATTTGAGATAAAAGAAATTGGAATTAGAACCATTCTCTTACAAAAAAAAATAACTAGTCTAAAAGAAAAATCAAATGATCTTCTTTCTATAGTGACCAAATTCACAAATGGTCAAGAGAATTTAGAAAGACTTCTTGGTTCTCAAAGATGCTCGGTTGTGATCATCGCAAAAGAATTTTCCTCTCATAATATTCTCTCTCTTCCTTCTCTTTTCCTTTCTGACCTCTTATTTTCCTCCTTTTTGAAGGGAGAAAGATAAAAGACAGAAAGAAAGAGAGAAGAGAAAAGAAGGAGAGGAACTCTTTTGCGGGTCTCACTTGACCTTAATTTTGAAAATTTTTGAAATAACTCGCCTCCATTTTTGAAATATTTGCGGGAAAACTGGGAGACGGGATCCGCTCGTCGATACGAGGCTCGACCGTTCCTGGCGCCTTTACCAGGGGTAATCGAACCAAGGGTCAAATTTTATGCCTTTTGTTTTTGCTAAGAATTTATCTAAGAATTTATTCTAAGCCTAAATGCACAATGAATCATGTTTGTGCAAAATGCAAGGATGTATGCTCTTTTCAAAATGATTTGGAAATCTCCAAGTGTTTCTAAGATAAATCTTATGATAGAGTGAAGAAATGATTTCTGACTTAGAACTTAAGATCTAAAGTTCTAAGTTTTTAGAATAATCAAGAGCTTTGGGAAAATAAATCTGGGTTTGAAAAATGATCTTAAAACTGAGATGAGAGAAAAGAGAAGAAAGGAACTTTTCAAAGTCATAAATGGACTTTGAATTAGAAATTTGAATTTGGATGAATATTTGAAATGGAATTGAGTTCTATCTTTGAAGTTTTGAAATCAGAATGAAATGTGGGAAATTTAAAATAGAATTTGAGAAATAGAATTTGATTTAAAAGTTGGAATTTCAAGATGAAATCCGAATCCAAGATCTGGATTCTGAATAGAGTTCAAAGTTGAATTTTGAATTTAGGATTTGAAATGAGAACTTGATTTGAAATCTGGAATGAAATGGAATTGATTTTAAGAATTGGAATTAAAGTGGGATTTGGATTTGGAATTTTGAAGGGAATTGGATTCAAGATTTGGAATCCAAGATGGTATTTGGATCTGAAATCTGAGATCCAAGATAGGGTTAGACTCTGGATCCTAAGATGGAATTGGATCTGAAGTCTGAGATCCAAAGTAGAATTGGATTCTGGATCCTAGAATGGATTTGGATCTAAAGTCTGAGGTTCAAAGTAGAATTAGATTCTGGATCTTAGAATAGATTTTGGATCTGAAATCTGAGATCCAAAGTAGAATTAGATTCTGGATCCTGGAATAGATTTTGGATCTGAAATCTGAGATCCAAAGTAGAATTGGATTCCGGATCCTAAGAATTGGAATTTGGATCTGAATCTGAGATTCAATGTAGAATTGGGTTCTGGATCCTAGAATGGAATTGGATCTGAAATCTGAGATCCAAAGTAGAATTGGAATCTGGATCCTAGAATGGATTTGGATCTGAAACCCGAGATCCAAAGTGGAGATTGATACTTGGAAATCTGGATCCAAGTTGAGATTTTAACTTTGGTTTCTGGAATTTCAAAAATTGATTTGAGGATGAATTTCAAAGTCAAATTAGACTTTGAATTTGAAACTTGAATTTGGAATTTAGAAAATGAGTCAAGAATTTCCAAATTAATTTGAACTTTGAATTTGGTTTCAAACTCAAAATTTGGGCTTTTGAAGAGGAGATAGGATTGATGAGTTTGAAGTAGAAATTGAAGAAGAGATGTTCAAAATCACTTGGGTTTTTGAAAAGAATTTTTGAAAATATGATGCAATTCTATCCTGAATGATGAATGAATTTGAAGAATTTTTGAAATTGGTTTTTGAAAAGCTATTTCATTCTTTAAGTGAATTAAGAATGGGGTTGAAGATATAATATATCCCTGACTATGGTCATTGAATATATTATATAATAACCACATTTAAATTCAAGTGAAGAATAAAATACATTTTTGGTGCTTTTATAGAATTTAAAATGAAATTAACTCTCAATATACCCTGACTATGGCCATTGGTATATATTTTGAGTTAATTTTAAGTTAAATTCTAATAAAAGGAGAAAATATTTAAGGAAAATATGATGAATTTTGAAAATGGATCCAGTGTGGATCCAGTGTTATTTTGTAAAAGATAAAAATGCTAAGTTTTGTCCACACCCCTGACTATGGCCATTGATGTGGATCATCAACTTAGTATCAATTACCTCTTACGAAATGGTGCATGTGCCATTCGTGTTTCACCATTGTGAGAATTTGAGGAATGAAGGGGAAAATGCATGAAAACAAGCAATTTATGATGTTTATAATGCTCATCCATTCTACCTAAAGCAGGAAATGTAAATTCTCATTCCAATCTAACTATTACAATAGATGAAATCAGATGTACAGCCCCAAGTAATGATATCTTTTTCATATTTCCTGCAAAACAACTGGGTTAATATGAGAAAGGAAGAAAATTTTACACATATCATGTGGATATCTACAAAATGTTCATATGAATAATGACAAGACAGAGAGAATGATACATATACTCATACATATATATATATATATATATATATATATATATATATATATATATATATATATATGTTATATAGGTATATAGGTATATATATGCATCTATATATATGGATACATATGGCTTGAGAAATGAGATGAGTTAATGGTTTGCAAATGGTGGAGCTGGATGATAGTAGTAGTGGAACATCACAGCAATGCTAAGCACTGCTGTGAACCAGTGAAATTCTTACTGCAGTGACCACTATTGTGAGTGTGTGGAAATTACAGCAATGTTTAAACACTGCTGTGAGTGAGTGGGCTGGGGTAATGAGCTGGGTAAAAATTACCACAGCAGAAGGGTACACCGATGACAAGCTGGAACAGGGAGCACCACTGCAAGTGTTGCAATAATGGTATGAAGGTGAAGACAGTACTAAGATAGCAGTACAGGGGTGGCTGAACAAGATATGCAGTGCCATAAACATTGAGGTATGCAGCTGGTAGGCAAGATGGAATTTAAGCTGGAAGGTAAGTGCAGACACCAAGTTATAGTTCCATCAATCCTCTTGTGACCTCTCTAACCTTCATTCATATTCTTTGCTTCAGCGGGTTGAGAGAAGGGAAAAGACCCTCATTATACTTGAACAGAGGTTAGTGTAGGCCTGAGTGGACAAACACATGAAAGAGCATTATTGTTCCAATTTTAATCAGCATGCTAACCTTGTCATTCTCCTTTTGGAGGGATATTCATACTGATGATCAATCGACAAATCTGATGCTTGGAGAGATTTTTTTTATCAGGGCTAATGGGAATTGAGTCCCAAAACCAGTTTTTAATTATATTGACATAACCATTCTAAGAAACTTTATTGAAAGAAGTGGATCATGGATGAATTTCATTCATGATCTGAACCAGGGGAAATGGCCCTTCCCTTCTGATTCTGGAATGAACCAGGGAATTTTTTTTTTTTATTTCTTCCCCTCAACATGTGGAAATCACAACGTGATACTTGGATCTGAAAGAGTACTAAATTATTGTGAAATCAGAGTTTGATTGAGCTGCAACAACAGCTTCATTCCATTATATGAATGACCTAATATGGTTGAGGTTTGATTGGAGTATAATTACAATGTGATACAAAATTAGAGTGAAGGCATAGTGGTATAAGAGATTAACAGGGTGCCTATTGTCTTAAGCATTTTATCTCAAACTGAATCAACACCTAAGTCCTTCACTGAAAACATAGACCGAGCAATACAAATTAACTGAAACCCATGGTCTGGGACGTATGTGCTGGAAGGAGGGCATATATACATTATGACAAGATTCAAGGAAGATATACGTGCATGCAGAGAGTAATCCTGGGACTTATGGAATGGGAATGTACAGTTATGCTATACCAGAGCATAACCACGTACTGTAATAAGCTTTCAAAGGCTGAGCATATATTCACTTTATAACTAAGTATAAACATACATTTGTAATGAGATTTCAGGGGAGCAGGTGATGATTTAGCATTATGTAGATGTTACGGACGAACAGAAGAAGCAAATCTGATGCATGGGGTGGTGGGAAACAGGAGATTGAATGTAATTTTTGAAAACCAACATTGACATGGGAGATTGATAACGAGAATGAAAATTTACTTATATCGGCCAATCAAACTGAAAGGAAAAAAACGATGCAGGAAAGCAAACAAAAGGAATAAGATAATCGACTCTCTCTCTCTCTCTGGGCAACATAAACCGATAAATGGAATTGGACACAATATCTTATTTTCTAAAACCCCCCTAAAACCCATACTCAGAAAGACTTTTCCCATCCGTTAACCATTGCTAACGATCCATCTACCATTCAACCAACACTTGAGGGAAAAAAAAACAGGGAAAATGATACAATTACGAGTAAATTTAAAAAAAAAAAAAAATCCACAAAGTCAAAATAGCTAAAAGCAGATGGGATGCTGAATTGCAATGACTGTAATTGATTTATCTGATAAAGAATAAAATGTATGCTGCAGGTAAAATCAAATGTAATATGAAAAAAAAAATGCAAACGAATAATGAATCAAACAGAGGCAAGACAGACATATGTACTTACGTAAACTGGAGAATTAACAAGATGGATGAAAGACCAGAATCCGATCAAAAAATTGGTATGTATTATAATGAACACAGGTGATGATATCCGAACAAACTTATAGCAAGAAGAAACCGAAACTAGCATGAACACAAAAAAAAATGAATTACCGAAACAAGAGAGCAAAAAAAAAAAAATTTGTTGGAATGCACGATTCCTTTGATATTGCTTTATCTATAACTCGATTTGCTATATGCAAATCGAGATTATAGAGAGTGCGTTAATTGGGGTAATGAGAATCAAATCAAAACCCAAAGAAAAAGAGAAGATTCTTACCTGTCTTGCGAGGAGTCGAAGCTTCGTATTTACCCTGGAGGGCTTTTACTGCTGAAAGAAGAGGCAAGTTGATTGAAGAAGGGAGGTGCGAGAACTCCAGTCGATCGTCGGATGGTGCTTCCCGATGGTCGATATGGAAAAGGGATATTTGATGAGGAAAACGGATGGATTCCAGTAAAGAGTCGATGGAAAAAGAAATCGATCCCCTCCTTCCTCTGTGTGCGCCCTCTTTAAAGAGGAAGAGGGGAAAGTTCCAGAGAGAAATCCGTTCAGGATTGAGGGTGGAGATAAGAGGGATCTGTTGAGGATGGAAGGTGGAGAGAGGAGGGGAAAACGCGCGGGAAGAGGTCGTTGGAATTTTTCCCTATTTCAAAAAGGTGGTTCCCCTTTTAAGAAATTTTTGAAAAATGTTTAAGAAATGAGGTTTTTGGTAAAAATGGCTTCAAAAAGCTTGAAAATCATCCATTTTCTTTGTAGCTTTTCTCGATTTTTTTGGTTTTTAGTTTATTTTTCTATTTTTTGTAGTTTTACGAGAAATCAAAGGTTAAAACTAATTTTTTGGTGTTTTTATAAAATATTTACAAAAGGGGTTTTTTCTGAGAATTAAAAAGCTATTTTGAGAAGATTTCTTCAGAAATGGGTTTATGTCCGAATTTTTGAGAAATATTTGAGGTTTACAACCTCGAACTGAGAAATATAGGGCCGAGGATCCAACAGAGTGCCGAATGAGCCGCCCGAGCCTTTCAAAATCATTTTATTTTTTATTTTGGTATTTTTGCGATTTTATTTTGGAAATCAGATAAGGGGGCTCAGATTTGGATTTAAAATACTGAGTTTAGACCCGGAGTTGAATTTGAATATATCAATGTGGAATTTAACCCAGAAATCTGAAGAAAAACTGAAATTTAGCTTTGAAATCACTTTGATCTTCTCAGAAACTAGAGTTAGGGGCAAAAGGGTCATTTTTACAAAACTTTGAAAAATTTGGGGTGTTCACATCGGTTAATAAAACCGGATTGAGATATAGCTTCTTTGATACTCAAAATAGACCAAACTATATGGTGAAGAATCAAAGACAATATTCTCAACCATTTGTTCAAAGAACTAAATTTTCTAGTAAAAATGCATCTAATCATGGAACTTATAATGCTTATAAGCCTAGACATGATTACTCTAGAAATGCTAAAACTTTTTATAAAACGGATATTTATTATCAAAGGAAACCAAAATCCAAATGGATATGGGTTTCTAAGACTAACTCTCAAGGACCCAAAAATAGAAAGAGGTCAAATGCTTTGTCTTCCAATTTTGTTGTAGGTACACAAAATAAGAAGCAAATGGATATTGGACAGCGGTTGTTCCAAACATATGACTGGAAGGCCGGAGTTATTTTCCACCCTCCAAAGTAAGGATGGAGAAACCGTCACCTTTGGTGACAATAACAAGGGAAAAGTAATAGGTATTGGTAATATTGGTAATCCAAAATTTCCCTTGATAGAAAATGTTCTTTTAGTAGATGGTTTAATGCATAATTTATTATCAATTAGTCAATTATGTGATAAAGGTTTTCTTGTTTCTTTTGAACATAATTTATGCCTAATTTATGATTTTCAATCTAAAAATATCATTTTTAAAGGTAAAAGAAGGAACAATGTGTATGAACTTTATCTAGATGAGTTACCCACTTTTAATGAAAAATGTCTTATTGTTTCAAATGAAATTCAATGGTTATGGCACAAGAGACATGGACATTGTAAACACCCCAAATTTTCACTCACCTTCTTGACATCGCCCTCAATCGGCACATTTCAGTTCTCTGGAATCAATGAAGGGCAAAATGGTCATTTTCTGAGATTGAACCTTGCAGAAAGTCTAAAATTTCATTCTTGAGCCTCAAAATTTCTATATTTAGGTTCAGAGACATCTTCAAATTACAAATTCTCCAAATCTCATGCTTAACCAAAAGTCAGAATTTTCAAATTCAAGTTCAGAATGGCAACTTTGAAGGACATGTCTTTTGCATAGCATTGCACGAGCATTTCATATCATTTCACTGCACAGCATGTCATTTTGAGATCCAGAACTCCTGATTTTCAAAATTGTCAATCCAGATTTGATTTTAAACTTTTCAAAATTGATTTTTAAAACCCTGGGATTTCAAAATTACCAATTCTTCCCATTTTACCCCCAGGACCCCGAGTTACAAAAGTTTTCTCAAGAAAACGATCTGGATAGTCTTTGACATTGATTTTTAAAATTTCGTCAGTTGAAAAGAGGGGGACACAATTTCAAAATTCATAAGACCTTATTTCAAACTTTTACAAAAGGCTCCGAATTTCTCCGCATCTTTCTAAATTTTGCCCTGAAAAACCATTTTTTTCCAACTTTTGAAATCAAACCAAAAATTCACTTCATGTTTTCTAAACTAGCCTATTATTGTGAAAATTCCAAAATATATCTCACTTGGCTCGGGTTTCAAATAAATGATGTGGGACCCACCTCGAGGTGGGGTCACACTCAAATTCTAAAAAATTTCCCTTATTTTCAAAATAGTACCCATGCGGAAGTGGCACTGATTTATAAAACTTTTTTTTTAACTCAATTTTAATAAAATAGTTAGTGGGCCCACGTAGGTGGCACCCCACTAAAACTCTTTGCCAAGAAAAACAATTTTTCAAAAAGTTTTCAAATCTAGCTTAGGTGGCACCACCTTAAAACAACAACATTCGTTTTATCATTTTGTTTTTTTTTTTCATTTATTACTATTACTTTTCAACCCATTTTTTTTTTTTATCTTTACCTAACTTTTCAAAAAAATTTGCTGGAGAAAAGGGAGTCGTCCCCCCCTCAAAACGGCGAGTTCTTTTAAAAAATTTCAAAAAAAAAAAAATAGATTTCAAAAATTAGTTTTTAAAAGCCGATGGAAAAGGGGCGGATTTGGAGGAAAGAAAGGGAGCTGGCTATTAAGAAGGGGGTTCGTTTTGGAAAGGGGGGGCTCAAGTCTACCAGATCGACTCCTCTTTGTTTGTTTTTTCAGAAGCTTTCCCTCATAGGCTCTTTTCCCCTTTCCTTTTAGCAGAAGGCGAATCTGATTTTTGGAGGTCTCCCATCAGCCAGCAAGAGGCCGAATAGAGCTTCTCCCTCTTTTCGTTGGAATCCTCTATTACTAATCTGTTTCTTTCCTTCCAGCAAAAGAAAAAACCCATGGCTCCAGACCTTCCAGCAAAAGAAAAAACCCATGGCTTCAGACCTTCCATCGTCTGAAATCTCCTTTCCTCTGAAGACTCTATCCACCATTGACAGAAGCACTCTTCTCTGCTTCAGCCAAGCAGAACCAGCCCTTTTGCTGCTGGTTACGGATGCAGTTGGTGCAGAAAATCCCACGGTAAGGTGATTCTATGTTGTTTTCCCCTTTGCCCATCTTTCATTATAGCATACCTTGTTGCCATCTACTGGAAAGAACGACTGCATCTTGAATGGGCATTTGTTTTAGCATAACGAATGGGTTCCAAGGAGATGGTTTTGGGGATTTCTATATTCAGGCTAAGAAAATGAGATGGTTCGTCCATTTTCATGGGCCGAACCTCTCATTCCAATGGCCCACAACAATAAAATATAATGCCTCTAAGTATTTTGGGTACATTATCATATTTTGTATAAGCTTTAATACTCTGCATCTAGGTTCATTTCTAAATTCCACAGTTTCTTTCCTTTTCATTCGTATGATTTAGTTTCTTTTCTCTTTTTTGTTAGCTTAGTATGGGTAGAGCGAAAACTCAAGATTTCCCTCAAAAGGGAAACTAATTTAAATCTGCAAAAGGCAGCATGCCTGCAAATGAATTCAATTTTCAGGGTAAATCGATCAGACATTTCTGATATGAGCTAGTAAGTGTCCCTATTTCTGTTTATAAAAACTCCATTACAGAGCCTATTGCAAAATTACAAGGTCATCGATTCCCTATCTACTTCTGCCGAAGAACATGTCGATCTCCACCTGGACAATACTCCATCACTAATACACAAGAGCTTGTCAGTGGCAAAATGAGCACATCGTGTAGGGAGAAATGGATGAACCAGCATCTGAAGAATCTCTCTTTCAGTCTGAGTCCTTAGCATCTCCTTGTTACTCACCAAGAATCCAGTATCCCTAACCTTCAAAGCAAATGGGCAATTTGCACCCATGAGTTCTGTAAGATACTTGCTATCAATGTCTCCAAGCCTCTTGACTAATTTAAAATGCCTCAATCTAAGAACTCCATTATGCATCTCTACATGGCGGATAGTTGTCCACCTTGAATCTCTCGACATATGAGGCCTACTACCATGACAGCTAGAGATGCTGCACCATGTGGATACTGGTTGGCCACCGTTGGAGCCTTATGAGGTGTGACTGGGTTGATGGTCAAGTTGTGAACAGCAGCCCCAGCATACCTATTTAAAAAAAAAAACTGGATGCAGGAGGGATGGACTCTATACCAACTTTTCTTTTGTTAGTAATTTCAGATGAGGAGTTTAGTATTTCGGTCAATATCATTATGATTTCAAAATTTCAAATCTTTATTTTCATATTTTCTCGCATTCATATTATGTTAATTATATTTATATCAAAGAGGCATGAAATTGAGTTTATATCTAGGTAAATCCGATAATTTCTGGATATTGTCAGAAAATCTTAGAAAAATTCACATATTTGAGCTAACTCTATTTCAAGTTTGACAGGGACATTCAAAGGAAGGAGCTGAAGTCTGTAATTTCCATTTATTTCCATTTATTTCATTTATTTAGTGATGTAATAATGTAAATTTTGGAATAAGAGATTTAATTTTCTGCTTAGACTAGGATGCATATCATATAGTTTGATTCCTGCAATATCCTGATTCTGTGATGCATATATCACAATCTTTCAAAATTCACCGTGGATGAACATGAATGGCACGCGCACCAACTCTTAGAGAGTTGATGAACTCGGTGGAGTTCATATTTACGGCCCTAGTCGGAATATGGACGAGACCCAGATCCATCATCTTTCTACCAGTCACATTGAGCCTACACTCTTAGGCTATCTTAAAGATGTACCTCATATTTCCAATGTTTTCAAAATATTGTGAATTAACCCAAATAAACTCTGAACATATTCATGGCCACAGTCAGAATATGTGAAGGTTTTACTTTGGCTTAATACACATTTTTCCAACAAATTTCTTAGAAAATCTTTCAATGTGCATTCATTCATTCAAATCATCTGCATCATCTGCTTTTCTCATGATTTTCTTAAGAAAGTTTCATTCTCAAAGAAATCGATTTCTCAAGAAACTCTGAGGATTTTCCAAAATCGGTTTTCCTAAGTTAAGTTTTCACAGTTTTCCATGGAAACCAGTCTCTCAAGAAACTTCTAAGTTGGATTTCCAAAATCAAAGTTTTCCCATAATTTTCCCTGGAAAATGTTATTTTCTTAAGATTTTTAAAAAGAGTTTTCCAATCTTTCTCAAGAATCAAAGATCAATTTCCAAGTATTTCAAGGGCTTTAAGGCTAAGATTCCGAGGATTTCAATTTCCTAAGTTCAGTTTTTCTTCTCAAATGAGTTTTCCTATCAAGTTTTCATCATTTTCCTAAGAAAATTCTCAAAGTTCGAGTTTTCCTGAGAAGTGCTTCCCTTTTCAAATGTTCACCTTTTTCTTAAGAATCACTTCTATTTTCCCAGGATTTTCAACTATTCCTGATTTTCCCACACCTTTATGAACTTTCCTGTGATTTCAAAACCCTTTTTCATCTCAGTTTCCTGAGAAATTGACTTTCATCTTTTTCCTGAGAGATTCTTTTCAACTCCAAATATTTTCCAAGCATATATCATGTTTTCCCAAACTGCATTTTACAAAATTCTCATAGCACATGCCTGAATTCTTTGTGCATATAGGATAGAACACGATTTTGATGATTTAACTAAGTCGAGCACAATTTTGGTCCTTGGTTCGATTACCCTTGTTAAAGGTGGCAGGAACGGTCGAACCTCGTACCGACAGGTCGAGCCCCATCCCATGGATTTTCCCGCAATTTTCAAAACGGAGGCGAGTATTTCAAAAACAATTTCCAAAATCCGGTCAAGTTTGAATCGCGAAAGCATTTTCCTCTTTCTCTCTTCCGCAAGGAAGGGAAGACGGGAAAAATTTCGCGACGAGAACAGACATGTTAACTTTAAAATTATTTACAAGTTATCCAAGAATGATCTTGTTAGAGGCCTACCTAGAATACCATATAAGAAGGATCACTTATGTGATGCTTGCCAAATGGGTAAACAAATCAAGAGTTCTTTTAAAGCAAAAGATATAGTTTCAACAAAACGACCTCTTGAACTTTTACATTTAGATCTATTTGGACCATCTAGAATTCAAAGTTTGAATGGTACCAAGTATGCTTTTGTTATGGTAGATGATTATTCTCGATTTACATGGGTGATTTTTCTAAAAAACAAAAATGATGCTTTTTCTGAATTTTCCAAACTTTGTAGAAGAATTACAAATGAAAAATCTACATCTATTATTAAAATCCGTAGTGATCATGGTGGTGAATTCGAAAATGAATCTTTTCTAAAGTATTGTGATTTACATGGTATATCTCACAACTTTGTTTTTCCTAGAGCGGCTCCACAAAATGGAGTTGTTGAAAGAAAGAATAGAACTTTGCAAGAATGTACTAGAACCATGCTTCAAGATAAAAATTTACCAAAATACTTTTGGGCTGAAGCAATAAATACAGCATGTTATGTTTTAAACCGTGTTCTTATTCGACCAATTTTACATAAAACATGTTTTGAATTGTATTATAATCGTATACCAAAGATCTCATATTTCAAACTTTTTGGTAGTAAATGTTTCTTGTTAAATACCAAAGATAATCTTGATAAGTTTGATTCAAAATCAGACGAATCAATATTTTTTGGATATTCTTCTAGAAGTAAAGCTTATCGTGTTTTTAATAAAAGAACATCTTGCATTGAAGAATCTTTACATGTTGCATTTGATGAGAATTGTGAGCAGGTTATACCTCTAAGAGAAGGAGAAGAAGTAATACTTCAAGAAGAACCTTTGATAGAGAGTACTTCTCAAGAAAATATTCTTCTTCAACCGGTTTGGAAAGAAGTTATCAATCATCCACATGAACAAGTTATTGGAGAAATAAAGAGTAGTGTTCAAACTAGAAGGCAATTGCAACATATTGCAAATATTGCTTTCATATCTAAAATAGAACCAAAGAATATCAATGAGGCTTGTGATGATGAATTTTGGTTTTTGGCCATGTCTGAAGAACTTAACCAAATTACTAGGAATGGTGTTTGGGATCTAGTTGATAGACCAAAGGATCATCCAGTAATTGGAACAAGATGGGTCTTCCGAAATAAGCTGGACGAAAATAGTGAAGTCATTCGAAACAAAGCAAGACTAGTAGCACAAAACTATAATCAAGAAGGCATAGATTTTGATGAAACCTATGCACCAGTGGCTCGATTGGAGTCAATTCGAATGATGCTTTCTTTTGCTAGTTACATGAATTTTAAGTTATATCAAATTGATGTTAAGAGTGCATTCTTAAATGGACACATTAATGAAGAAGTTTATGTAGAGAAACCTCCAGGCTTTGAAAATGAGAAATATTCAGAAAAAATCTATAAATTAAAAAGAGCTTTGTACGGACTTAAACAAGCACCAAGAGCGTGGTATGAAAGACTACGAAATTTTCTAGAACAATCTGGTTTTTCCATTGGTCGGGTAGACTCCACTTTATTTATTAAAAATCTTGATTCAGATATTCTTATTGTGCAAATTTATGTTGATGACATAATATTTGGTTCTGCTAATGATTCTCTTTGTAAAGAATTTGCTAAAGCTATGCAAAAAGAGTTTGAAATGAGCTTGATCGGCGAATTAAACTACTTCATTGGACTTCAAATAAAGCAAACTGAAGAAGGAATCTTCATCAACCAGGCTAAGTATACAAAAGAACTTCTCAAGAGATTTGGGATGGACTCATCAAAATCAAGAAGAAATCCTATGAGCACAACTACTTCTCTTGATAAAGATGAAAATGGTAAAAATGTAGATACTAAGATCTACATAGGTATGATCAGATCTCTATTATACTTAACTGCTAGTCGACTTGATATTATGTTTAGTATTTGTATGTGTGCTAGATTTCAAGCTAATCCAAAGGAATCTCATTTAACTGCAGTAAAACAAATTCTTCGTTACTTGAAAGATACTTCAGATTTTGGTTTGTTTTACCCAAAATCATCTTCCTTTGATTTAGTTTCATATAGTGATGCAGATTTTGCAGGAAGTAAATCTGATCGCAAGAGTACTAGCGGAACTTGTCATTTCTTAGGAAATTCCTTAGTCTCTTGGTCTAGTAAAAAGCAAAATTCAGTGTCAATCTCAACAACTGACGCAGAATATATAGCGGCTAGTTTAACGTGTTTACAAGTACTATGGATGAAACAGACCTTAAAAGATTTTGGTTTGAATTACTCCACAACAACTATTTATTGTGATAACACTAGTGCTATAAATCTTTCGAAAAATCCTATTCAGCACTCAAGAACTAAGCATATTGAAGTTAGACATCATTTCTTAAGAGATCATGTGTTAAAAGAAGATATTTCGTTAAATTTCATTTCCACTAATGAACAACATGCCAATATCTTCACTAAACCACTTAAAAATGAAGATTTTATGAGAATTAGGAGAGAACTAGGGATTTGCTCATTTTTAGATTTATAAAATACTAATTTTTTGAACAAAATCTCAAAATCGCACCTTATTAGTCGACTGATAAACTTCTAGTCGACTGATGCTTTAAAAAATTTTATTGAAGGAATCACACCTTATTAGTCGACCGATAAAATTCTAGTCGACTGATATTTTTTTAAATTTCAACTGAAGGGACCTGATACCCCTTGGATTTTTTTTACATCCGATTTTTTTTAAAGGGCACCGTTTCACTTTTACACCCATTCGTTTTTCCCTCTTCTTAAAAAAAAACCTCTCTCTCTCTCTCTCTCTCTCTCTCTCTCTCTCTCTCTCTCTCTCTCTCTCTCTCTCTCTCTCTCTCTCTCTCTCTCTCTCTTCCGAAAATCCCTCGAAGTGTTGGTCGCACCCTTCCTCGCCGGAATCCTCTTGTCGTGACAGGGTGCCTCTCCAGCCAATGTCGTCTGTGGAAGCCTTCTCTCACCTGTCGTCCTCCATCGCGTCATCTTCTTGCAAATGAACTCCTCCTCGCCTCTTCCATCTTGCCTAAAATCAGTGGAAACTCGACATTTCTTTTGGTCGGTTATTACTGTCGATTATTTTGGCCACTACCAACGATCTTGCTCGTAGGAGGCACAACGTTCACTTTTTTATTGCATTGGTTCTCTGCCACGACGCCTGACAACATCTTCATTCCGCCGGACGTCATTTTTAAAGCATTTGGAAGCCGACATCAACACCATCTTCAATTGTTCTTCTCAACGACTGTGTTGATAAATCATTCTCTGCAACTGCAAATTTTTTCAGGTGAATCTGTTTCAACCATGCCTCGTCAGAAGACTGCATCCGCACAAGGTTCTCCTACTACTACACCTCCAGCACGTCATGGATTTTCTCTCAGATTACTCTAAAATCCTCTTTTATATGATACTTTTGGATCAATTTCTGCACTTCCTATTTTACCAGGCCGAAATGTCCTCTTTCACCTATTTTCTTATTACAAAATCAAAGAATTATTTCCAGGTATTTCACACCTTTTTGACGCCAGTGTAGACCCCCTTCATTATCCTTTACTGATCCACTTGTTTTACACAAATTTACAAATTGATCATGAAACTGGAGTTCTTTTCTCTCTTGTTCGCGATGTTGAAATTGAGTTTGATTCTAAAATGCTTGAAAAAATCATAGATATTCCACCTTCAGTCACTCTTTTCAATACTATTGAACTTAATGATGAAAGAATTTTTGAAAAAAATCTTCTTTTCGGTGCACCTCATTGTCCTTTCAAAAATACCAATCTTCAAACTCGTGCTCGCATTGCTGGATGAATTCTTGCCCACAATGTTCTACCTAAAACTGGATCTTTTGATTACTATTTCACAGATCTCTCTACGGCTCTTTATGTCTTATTTGGAAATATTTCGGTAAATTGGGCTAACGTGTATTTTACTAATTTGTGGAAACAAAAACCATTTCTTCCGTATGGATGTCTTCTTACTCGTATTTTCAGATATTTCAAAGTACCCTTAACCAATGAAAAATATATTGAGCAAAAGGAGTTCTTTGATCAAACTATTTTTAAATATATGAAAATCAAATATATGCCTCCTTTAAACTTTGATTAAATTGAACCATCTGAACCATCAATTTCTGAACCCTCACCATCTTTTGTGACACCTTCATCTCAAGCAAAACGAAAGAAATTCTCTACTAGTCAAGACAATGATGAAATTTTACAGCGACTGGAAGCTTTCGAACTGCATCAACACACTTTTTGTGAAGATATGACTCAACAACTTTCTTCAATTCAGAAAGATATTACTGAACTCAAGGAGTTGCTCAACTCACTCTTCTGATCTTTGTTTACTGTCCTTACTGAACTTTGATACTATATGGGTTGTAATATTTTGAACTTGAATTTACATTTTGCTTATGCTATTTCTGCCCTTACTTTTTTTTATTATGACAAAGGGGGAGAAACAGATAGAACTTGCATGAGAAAATATGAAAAATTAAGAGAAAAAGATAGATCTTAATTGAGAAAAAGATAGAACTTTGCATGAGACAAAGACTGCATATTGCATTATGTGAAAGCATTGAAAATTGCATTCTTGAAAAAGTTTTAGAAAATAAAGTAATGATGGAAATGCAAACCAATCAATATGTGATATATGTGCTTTGATTGTACTAACTTCTAATGTTTTGCAGCATATTGATAGGGGGAGTAAAATCTCCATCTATGCATCTAAATGTTCTATCTTTGATTAGTTTGTCATCATCAAAAAGGGGGAGATTGTTACGACAATAAAGTTGTATATGATATTTCAAGTACAAGGTTTTGATGATGAGCAAGTGAATCAACTGCATTTCAGCTAAGGCAATGAAGAAATATGACAAGCATTGAAGAACTCGATGAAGAATCTTTGAAGACTTGTGTGCAAATATAAAATTTATTTAATGTCTTAGATTCTTGTAAGAGCCTTACTTAAAGTGCATATTTCGGTTGCATTTCACCTAAAAAGTCTTTAGAAAAACTTTTCTAAAAGAACCCTTCATGAAAATCTTTTTAGAAAACTCTTTTATTAATTTTTCGTGTTTATTAGTCGACCAATAGACTCACCAGTCAACTAATCCTTTCGCGCCAAATTTTCTAAATAAAATGTCATTTTTGTCAAATTAGTCGACTAATGACTTTATCAGTCGACCGGACAGAATGTCTGTTTTCTAGAAATTTAGTAGCAGTCGACTAATGATTTTATCAGTCGACTGAACAGAACATGTATTTTCAGAAAAGTTTAGCACCAGTCGACTAAAAGGTTTTTCAGTCTACTGATGATATTATCAGTCGACTAAATTTTTTTTCTAGTCGACTAAGTTTCAAATCTTCAAATTTTCAAACGGCTCGATAAACACATCAGTCGACCGACGATAACTGTCAGTCTACTAATAGCTAATTATCAGTCGACTAACTACTGTTCCAGTCGACTAATTTTGTTGGTTTTCCTGAAACTTTTAAAAGGCGTGTCTTTTCATTTTTCAAACATTTTGATCGTTCAAAATAGATTGTTTTGACACCCTTTCATACCCTCAATGTATGAAATCTTTCAACTATAAATATGAGTGCATTCTACACTCAAAAATATCAAATTCAATAGAATTATATTGAATTACTTCTTGCTTTTCACTCATATTCATTCAAGTATTTGTTTTCTCACTCATTTGATATTTTCACTTCAGTTTTTAACTCAAATTCCTTTGAGAGATAGTGAATTTGTGAGTAGAGTATTTCAATAACCTCAAAAGCCAATTGCATCTCATTTGCATTCATAAGAATGGCTCGTAGGTTGTTTTGTAAGTTGTTACTTATTTCAATTTTCTGTAAAAGGAAGGACTCCTTGGTTTAAAGGAGTTGTTTGCTTTCAGTAGGTGTGTTACTGAAAGTGGGACCGGATTTGGTCTGTGTATGATCTTGTAGTTACACAAGGTTGATAGTGGAAATCTCAAGCTGGTTTTGCTTGGGGACTAGATGTAGGTCGTGAAAGACCAAACCAGGACAAATTATTGTGTTCTTTGTGTGTTTGCTTTGCGAATTGCAAAATCCGTCAAAATTCTGCAGACATTATTTAAAAGCACTATTCACCCCCCCCCCCTCTAGTGTTCGTTGCCTCGATCCTACTGCGCTTTCAAATGAATGGATCAGATCTCCTACCAATGGCTAACATCAAATAATATCATACCCCCTAGTTTATTTTCTGTCATATCATCCATTCCATGTGACTTCCATGATTAGATCTTGCAGCTAGGTTTATTTCAGCATCTCATAATCATATGATTTACATAATATAGTTTTATTAAGGTTTTCTTATTAGTTTATAGATTTTTTATTTCAAGTGTTAGTCCAGCCATTATTTTATGTTTATTTTCTTGTTAAAAAAATCTTAAGAAATTTATTTGTGAATTTCTTGGTTGGTTATTGACTTCCTGCCTAAAATGTGAATTAATGTAGATCCTTAAACTCTATGAAAAATCAAAACAAAAATCGGGTTTTGAACCCTCCCAAAATTCTAAATTCAGTTTCAGCAGACAAAAACCTCTGAGATATCCTAGATGAACGATCCAAATTTTCCTCAAAAAAATACCATGAGTCTCTATAGGAACCTACTATTTCCCAGTAAATTTTTAGGTTTTTCCAGCAAGATTTAAATTCTGCCAAAAATCGATTTTCCCAGACCCCTAGGAAAATCTCACTTTTTCCTTGTCAGGGTATAGACCGACCCTAACTCAATGTGTCTGATCAACCCATAGGTTGTATGCCAAAACTTCCAACATGGAAGTTGTTTCTAGCCCTTCCCTCTGTCATTTCCCAAAATTTTGGAATTTTTAAAACAGCCTAAGTATTTTTCCCAGAATTAATTTCTCAGTCTGTCAGATTCTTATGTTTGAGAATTTCAGAGATCCAGGTCTCTGATAAACCTCTGCTCTCTCTCTCAAACCATAATTTGAATCCCAATGCTGTAAAAAGAGGAAATTTTTCTCTGTTTGTCATGACATTTTCTCAGAATTTCAGCCATTTTTTCATCTGTCTGCTATTTTTCCCATAATGTTTCCCGAAACCTGTCTGTCTGTCCTAAATCCTAGAGTCGACGGATTCCGATCCGACTTGCCAGAGTTGTTCAGCTCTGACCATAGATCAAAACTAGAATCTGTAAATAGAAAAAAACTTTGCCTAACTGTCCTCTGTTACTCCGAAAAAGTTGGGAAATTTTTATGGAAGTTTAGTACCCGAAATACAATCCATAATTAGCATTTTAGGCAAAAATAACAAAAAAATAGATTTTCAAACTTTAATCTGTTTTTATGGTTAGTCTCGATGTCCATACCAAATTTGTCTCAATTTCAAGTTCACTTTCTTTGTATGTTAGTTTACTTTTAAATTTAGAAGCAAAAATCAGGCGAAAATCAAGTCAAATTTGAGATTTTGTGATATTTTTGTCATTTTAGGGTTTTTATCATGTAAATAAGCATGCCATGTCATATTAGGGTTAATTTTAATGTCATTTGCATTTCAATCTTCCATTTTTGCAAAATTTATTTCAGAAAACCCTGGTTTGAAGGCCATAGTCTTGTTATCGGGGGCATTTTGGTCATTTTGACCCAATTTCAAAATTCCAAACTTCAATTTTACAAATTTTCATGTATATCATCATATTGCATCATCTTATGTTTAATTTTATTTTATTTTATTTTCAAATTTCTAAAATTTACAAGAATTCTCTCAGAAAACCCTGATTTCAAGGTCATCAGGGGTATTTTGGTCATTTTCACTCCAATTTTGAATTTCCAAGTTTATTTTCAAAATTTATTCTTTATTTTTCATGTTTATATCAAAGGGGGGTATTAATTTGGGTTTATATCTGAATAATATCTGATAATTTCCAATATTTTCGGATAAATTCAGAAAAAACTATATTTTTGTGCTAACATTGTTTTCTAGTTTTATAGGAATATCCAGGAAGAAGATTTTTATTTTCTTTTATTTCAATTCAATGTAATATAGAATGTAATAATTTGGAATAAGAGTTACTTTTCAGCTTAGAATAGGATTGCATTGCATGTAGTTTGATTTCTGAAAAATTCAATATCTGATGTATGATGCATATGCACATTTTCCAAAATCACTATGGTTGACACGAATGGCACGTGCACAAGCTCTTAGGGAGTTCACAAATTTGGTGGGATTCATATTTATGGGCATAGTCAGAATACGAAGAAAACCAAGATTTGTGATCTTCGTATTAGCCACATTCAGCCTACACTCTTAGGCTAATTTCAAAAATGCACTGCATCTCTCAAAACTCAAAAGAATTTTCTCAACTCCTCAAAAAATTATCTTTCAAATTCAAATTCATTTATTCAATTTGCATTATTTTCAAACTCTTTTCCGAATTCCATTTCAGAGAAATCAATTTTTCCAAAAATTTTTAAGTCTTTCTCAGGATTTGATTTTCTCAAAACTATGAATTTACAAATGAGATTTCAAAGTATTTCTTAAGTTCAAATCAAGATTTTCCAAGATTTTCCAAGATTTTCACATTCTTAATTTCACTTTCAAATCCCAAAATTGATTTTTCCAAAGTTCCTTGAATTATTTCAGAAGTTGGCTTCTCAGAATTCTTAAATCTCCTTCAGAAATTGATTTTTATTTCAAACCCAAATTCCAAAAATTGATTTTCTCAAAGATCTGATTTTCCTGGGAATCCATTTTCCATTTCAAAAATCCTTTTCCAATGAACTTCCTGATTTTCTCAAGATTCTCAAATCCATTTCCTCAGAAAAGCAATCCAAATCTCAAAATCGATTTTCTCATAATCCAAGTTTTCCTTGGAATCAATTTTCTCTTCAAAAGTCATTTTCCAATACCATTTCTGATTTTCAATAAAATTCAATGATTTTCCTAGGAATTCCATTTTTAAGCACTTTTTCAGTCATTTTCCAAGTACATCTCAATTTTCCAAAGCAAACATCATATTTCTCAAATGTGCATTCTTTTCAAAATTTCATAGCACATGTCTGACTCTTTGTGCATTCTAGGAAAATAGAGCATAATTTAGATAATTTAACTTATTGAAAGCACACATTTGATCCTTGGTTCGATTACCCTTGGTAAAGGCGCCAGGAACAGTCAAACCTCATACCAACAGGCAGATCCCATTCCACGGAATTTTTCTGCAAATTTTCAAAACGGAGGCGAGTAATTTTCAAAACCAATTTTTAAAACTTTGGTCGAGTTTGACTCACAAAATTGTTTCTTCTCTCTCTCTCGCAGAGGGAGGGGGGAAAATTTTTGCGATGATAACAGGTTTGAAGACCGAGATGGGGCCTGTCTTCGTTTGATCAATTGTGTGCTTGACTTAGTTCAAATTATCAAAATTGTGTTTTATGGAATGTCAGCTTTTAATTTATGATATCATGTGAACGTAGGAGCCTAGACTTGAACCTAGCTGACATGGATCGCATATAGACTAGGCATGGTTTGGTAGGACCAATTGAGGAGAATTATTCATGCTCACATAGACTTAGGTCTGAAATACAACACTCCTCAATCTAGGAATTGTATGAAAACAATGTTTGCTTCTTCAAAATTTTTAAAATTCTATCTCTTTAGGTCTTAGAGCCTTCTGATTTGCTTGCATGTGTTCATGTTTTCAAAAATCACCCCACCTATGTCTACTTGGTCTTCACATTGCTGGGCTCTCTTCCAGAACCATAGTTTGGGACAAAGCCTCACAACTGGGCCACTTATTTGGGCTAACGCCCCCCTGCCACGTACCAAGGGCCATAGTCCAACGTATATCGGCAGGTGCTCAAGGATATTGGAAATACACAAGCCTAGAAATGGAGTTGAATATCATATGCCACGTACTTTGGGTCTCGATCCGAGTATATCGGCATAACTGATTGGACACAGTTGATCTGAGCCTAGAGTCAAGATTAGGATCCTAAAGCTCTTTCAAAACTGATGTATTTAAAGTCAGCTTCTTAGAGAATGTTGTATGTGTATAATTGCTTGTGTAGAATGTGTTTCAGTGTATTATATTCATTTCCCTATTTATTTTCCTATATTTTCTCCAATTTTTTCAAAATACTGGACAATTTTTCAAAATACCTCATTTTCCACCTTTTGTGAAATATCTCCTTTTTCTCAAAAACCCTAGATGATTTTTCCAAATTATCCACTTTTTCTTCAAAACTCTAGGTGATTTTCCATTCTTTCGTTCCTTTGGACTTTGAATTTTCAACATTTCACTTTATCATGCCTGCAATTTTCTAAATTATTGTATTTTTCTAAAGTCTAATTCCAATATTCCTATCTTTCAGTCCAATGGCATTCAGTCAGCTCGACTCTGTTTTTTTTTAGGGTCGCATCTCCTACGAGGTGCGACAAAGTCTTCCTAAGCATCAAGCTCTCAGCACTGGACCTTTTTTTCCCCGGTGGTACTATACCTCGTTCAAGAACTTCTCCCGTATGTTTCTGGACCATTTGAGCGACTGTGGGTTGGAACTGGCATCCGCAGTGGGAAAGTTGATAGTCAACGGCAATCTGATCGATGCACTGGCAGAGCGGTGGAATCCGTGCACTTGCACATTCTAGTTCCCATAGGGCGAGATGACCCTGCTGATGGATGAATTTTCAGAGATCATGGGATTGCTCGAGCCAGCCGGTCAGCCTGGAGATTCATTGGAACAATAATTTTTTATCAATGTCAAGGGTCTGGATCCCAAAGATGTTGTAGCTCGCATGACAGGGTGTAAGTCTTGGCCACTGATTAAAGAAAACGGGAATAAATATGTGAGTCTGATCGAGATCTATTGAAAGTATGGAAAATTCGCTGAAGTCAGCTTGTTATCCAGAACTGCTCAAGAAAGAATTCAGCATGCAATGGTTTTGTGCACTGTGGGACTCATTTTCTTTCTAGATAGACAAAATTATGTGGATGTCAGAATAGTGCAACTTCTGAGAAGATGGAGAAGTCGACAGACCAGCCGTCTCTCGATAGCCATGGCCGCACTTGCTTTTCTATACAGAAGATTGACTCGCTTCATGCTTAGAGAGACCATTTTAGTTGAGGGATGTACCTACGCACTTCAGTCTTGGTTCCTTCAACATGTGTCAACCAGAGCTAGTTCGTTCAGATATAATGGCAAGGAGCTCCTTCTAGTTGCATGGTATTGATTCCTGATTGATCATCTGCAGGAAGAAGTAGTAGTGTGAGACTATTTTGATCGAGAACTATCACCTCCCAGATGCACCTATGCATACGGCAAGAGATTCAAGCTACTTGGTCCATTTTTCTGCGCTTACTATCATCTGAAGCAGTGTGTCCGACAGTTTTCTCAGAGACAGAAGCGCGTAGAGATGCGGCTGTTATCAGGAGTTATGTCAGAGTTTGACCTTACATCAGGACAGTGGTCTGGAATATACCATTCTGCCATATATGGTTGAGACTCTTTTGTTACTCTTTCACTTTTTCCCGGTCCTCGTGTCTCTACTGATTATAAAGAGTGGTGGCAAATTGTCTGTCTGCCCCCTCTTTCTCAAGTTTATTATTGATGCAATCATGTTTTTCCTTCAATAAATAAAAAAATCTTTCAAATTTTTCATTCTTGGTTTGACGACTTCGCCTAGGTAACACGGTATAATTTTCAGTTGTTTATTTTTTTTGTGAAGGAATAACAACGTAATTATCGTAATCCCAGCGACGACTCAATCCCTAGTAATGGGATATTCTTTCAATTGTTTACCAAATTTCTCAGCAAATATTTTCTTCTAATCAAAATCTCTCTCAAAAGCCTAACCACCAACTTTGCCTTGCAGAGAGCGTTCGTGGTATTTAATGGTTTAGACGAGGTCAGGAAAGAAAACTGCACCAGTAGAAGGCATCGTGTATTCAACGGCCTCAGAAGAAGAAATGGACTCTCCTCGATCAGGCAAAAATCAAGGCCAGCAGGTTGAAGATGACATTGATCCCCAAATGTATGTCATGTTCAAAAAGATGATGAGCAAGATGCTGGCAGAGCAAGTTGAAGCCAGTACAGAGCAGACCCAGGTCAAGAAAAAAAACTAAGGGCCGCACAGTCAAGAAGCAGGTAAAGATATCCAAGAAGCGTATCCAGCATGAAGATACAACTGATGAAGAGGAATCAGTGGAAGACACAGATGAAGAATTTGAGACTCAGCAAATACCCGCAAATCTACTCAGGGGCAAGGGTCAACCCACAACTTTAAATATCAGTCCGTCAGTGATTCTGACCAACCGCAATTCAGAGATATGGTCAGGATAGTTCGAGATCTGCAGGCCCGCGACAAGGGCAAGAAAGTCTTCACCAGTGAAGACTTCTATAATGGTCTGGATGGGGACGACAATCTAGACAATCTCCCCAGGAAATTCATTAAATTCGACAGATCTGGTGACCCAAAGGCACATCTGGCTATGTTCTTCGTTGAATGTGCCAAATTCAAGTGAGATAATAGGGCACTTTTCCTTTATTTCTCTCGCAGTCTGGAAGGAACAACTGCGAAATGGTATTCAGAGCACATCAATCTCATTGAGTTAAAGGAATTCGACAAGGTAGTTAATCTTTTCATTGAGAGATTCTTGTTTAATACTGAGGCGCTACCAACCCTCAATCATCTCTACAATCTGAAGCAGAAAGAGGATGAAAAGGCTAGAGACTTCATTCATAAATGGAGATCCACTTGCAATCAAATTAAGGATTTGATATCGGAAGGGCATGCGTTGTCGGTCATCTTGAATAATTTTTCTCAACCTTTAAGAGGCTTGATCTCCACTTTCCCGGCACAATCTTTTGTAGAATTAATAGAACAAACTGAATGGCTCAAAATGGAGATAGAAAATGGTGTATATAAGAGCCTCACGCTCTCAAAAAATAGTGCAGACGTCAAAGGAAATGTATGAGCTATTTGCGCAACCAACACCACAGGCTAAGATAATAGCAGTGGCATAAAAAGCAAAAGGGGTAATGCCCTCAAGCATGATGACAAGTCTTCTGGTTTCCCGCAGAAACCAAGCACTCGAGAGAAGATAAAACGTGACGGTTGGGGTTATGACCGTAAATTCACTTCTTTAGATTAGCCATTTGAGGAAGTTCTTGAATACCTGCTCGAAAAAGATATGATCAAACTTCCAAGGGTTGTCAATCCTCCAGCTGCCCTAGGGAAATGGAAAGATCATTTCTGCAAGTTTCACCGAGCAATGGGGCATGATATTGAGCGTTGCTTCGTCCTCAAGAACATTATTCAAGACTACATTGACAAAAAGATCCTTGTGGTAGATGAAAAGGATACTAGTCAGTCGTCTTGATCGAGCTTTTCCTCAATCACTAAAAAAAAAAAAGTTGACAATGCCAGCATCTTCCCATTTCCCATCTTGCTTTTATTATTTTGAAGGGATGATGTAAATCCTGTTTATCTTTTATTGATTTGTCACTTTTTCTTCAATGCATTAATAAAACTATCAATTTTCTTTAGGAGCTTGATGCCATTTTTTATCCTCCTCTGCAAAATGTCCTTTCATGAAGAATGGCCCTCTTCAGAGTCTCTCCTTAATCGATCAAAAGTCAGTCGCTTTGTCATCTTCGGAGAGCATTCTTCGAACGTCAATTATCTTCCTTTTATCCAAATTTCCTTCCCCTATTATACTGGGGCATTATTTTGAAAATTGTCTTCAAAATATCCTGTATGCAGGCAGGATCAAACAAATCTCTCATTTTGCACGCATGTGCATTCATTTACATCATTTTGCATACATTTGCATTTATTTGCATTTGCATGCATTCATTCGCATTCATTTTCATCCATATGCATCGAATTCATTTATCCTTTAGGTTAAGGGACAAACCTAAGTTTCCCATTCAGAATAAGGAATAATCCTGAGACCTCGACAAAGTCATCCAAAAGTCGTCATGAAGATGAAGATTGAAAATATCTCATCGTGACCAACAAACACTTTTCAAAACATCAATCTTTTTCAATTTCGACCTACGAGTCAAGTCCTTTATCAAAACCATTTTTGCCAATCTTGTCAAAATCAACCTTCGGGTTAAGCATTTTTCAAACCCAGTTTAGCACCTGGTCCTTCTAAACCTAGTTTAGCACTTGGTCCTTCTAAACTCAGTTTAGCACCTGGTCCTTCTAAAACCTGGTTTAGCATCGGTCTTTCCCAAAAACCAATCTTTGAATTGGTCCTTCCAAATCTGGTTTAGCATCGGTCCTTCCCAAAGTTCAATCTTTGAATTGGTCATTCTAAACCCAGTTTAGCACCTGGTCCTTTCAAAATCCAGTTTAGCATCGGTCCTTCCCAAAAAACCAATCTTCGAATTGGTCCTTCCAAAACCTGATTTAGCATCGATCCTTCCTAAAAACCAATCTTCGAATTGGTCCTTCCAAAACCCGGTTTAGCATCGGTCCTTCTCAAAGTCCAATCTTTGAATTGGTCCTTTTAAACCCAGTTTAGCACCTGGTCCTTCCAAACCCAGCTTAGTATTGGTCCTTTACCAAAATCCATTAAGTTGGTCCTTCCAAACCCAGCTTAGCACCTGGTCCTTCTAAACCCAGTTTAGCACCTGGTCCTTCCAAATCCGGTTCAGCACTGGTCCTTCCCAAAAACCAATCTTTGAATTGGTCCTTCCAAAACCTGATTTAACATCGGTCATTCCCAAAGTCCAATCTTTGAATTGGTCATTTTAAACCCAGTTTAGCACCTGGTCCTTTCAAATCTGGTTTAGCATTGGTCCTTTGCAAAAACCAATCTTCGAATTGGTCCTTCCAAATTCGGTTTAGCACAGGTCCTTCCCAAATCCAATCTTCAAATTGATCTTTTTACAAAATCTAACCTCGCACTGGTTATTTTACCAGTTCTTGTATATGTATTGGTCATTCTTTCGAATTCAATCTTTATATTAATTCAAATTCCCAATTTTGACCTTTAGGTTGCCCAATTTCCAATTTCGACCTTCTGGTCAACCAACATCAATTTCAATCATTTTCTCTTGTGAAGGACCCTTTTTACAGGGAGAGTTCGAGGGAGCTCGTTCTTTTCGCATGCTATCCTTTGTTCACTTAGCCTTTTTTAGGGAGAGTTTGAAGGGACTCGTGTCTTTATGAACCGTTTGCAAAACAAATTTTCAATTTCACACAAGGAACCCTTAGTTCAGGTAGAGCTTCGACGGAAGCTCACTTTCCTTGTGACCCCAAATTCATACTAGGCCATTTTATCATGAAGGACCCTCTTTTCAGGGAGAGTATGATGGACTCGTTCCTTCATGACCAAATTTACCGACCTCGCCATTACCGGCCCCATTTCCATAAGAGAAGCCTAATGTTAGGAAGCTTTGATGAAAGCTTAATTTCTGTTCGAAAGTTCGTTTTGCAAACACCTCCTCTTCAGAGAAGAGAGGAATAATTTCTATTTTCTATTTCTGAATCTTCTCCTTAAGGGAAAGGAGAAGAAAATTTTTGTCATAGACGCGTTGAGTTGTACTTCAGATGCTCGCTTTCATGAGGGATTTCAAGAATATTTTGTCAATTTGTCATTAAATATTTGTTGATTTCAAAATCTTTATTGCCCAAAAACTCTACCTCAGAGTACCTTCAGTATTACTTCCAAAAGGACAAAGTTTTCGCAAAGAAGGATTCAAAATTCAAAATCTTTCTATTGGCCAACCAAAAGGATGAAGAATAAATACTCGATATGGCCAGCAAAGGAAATTCAATATTGTCGCAAAGCCATAAGTGATTGATATTGATCGCAGTCAATGGCACATTTTTAAAGATCATTCTTGGAAAATAAGGCAGTCGAAATATCCTGGGTGATACAAAAAAGTTTATTCAATTTTCATATCTCTTCAATCGTTTAAGCTGCAATTAAATATCTGTAAAAGGGATCTCTCAATTGTTGTCAAGATGAAGATGAATTATGTGAGTTAGACCCCCGGGGCCAAAGAAGATTTGGATCATCTCCAAGATGAAGGAGATTGTGACGGATCCTTCCAAAGAAAGTTCAGATCACCATCAAGATGAAGGCGACTGCGATGAGCCTCCCGACAAACCCTAAAGATATTTAATTTCTGCTATCATCAAGAGATTTTCAACCAAAGAACCAATACCGTCAAGATAATCCCTGAGGAAAAGAAGGATCAGAACATCTCTGAGATGAAGGAGTTTGTAACATACCCTTCCAAAAAAAAAGAGAAAAAAGTTAGGACATCTCCAAAATGAAGGATGATGTAATCCCTAAAAACCCAAGAGAGCTCCAATCCTGCCAAAAAAAAAGGGTGCAGAAAGATCATCATGAGAAAATAATCCCAGGATATCAAACTGCCGAATTTGCTAAGAATCTTTTTTAATTTTGTGAAATTCTATTATCAATATTATTTTCACTAATTGCTTTCATAATAAGAATTCTTTCTTTTCCGCTCATATCAAGGAAATTGATAGCCACCTTGAAAGAAAGTCAATTGCAAGAAATTTGAATTCGAATCTTGACTCTACGGAGTTAAGCCCAATCAGAGGTAATACTTTAGAGAGAAAAGAGGGAATGTTTTCAAAACAATGTGCATCGCTTTCAATTATTTTGAATCAACGATAATTTTCAACATTTTGATAATATTTTCTGGCTATCCTGATGTAAAGTGAGAGCTTGAAGTTCATCTTTGGCGAATCCTGACACCATTTGCTATCCCTTTTAGGACTTGATAACGGGAGTTTTCAAGATTCCTTCCCTTCTTTGGTATAATCTGAGCGCTTGGGCTCTCAGATTCACACACTTCCTTGTGTCTCCACTGTCCCGCCATAGATAGTCCAATTTCGGCTTGATGTTAAGCCATAAATCATTTTCTCACAAAAGGTCATCAATTTCAAAAGTTATTTAGTCTCAGCAATAAGGTGCCCAAAATCAAACCCCTTTTCAAGCTTTAGGGACCCCAATTTCATCCTTTTGCAAAAACCCTATCGGATTCATTGTGCAGAAGTCCGAAGGTTTCATCATGGGTTCTTCTTTCGAGAATCCCATCATTTTCATTTCTCGGTCAGGTTAAGGGTTAAACCTGAGCCTCATTTTGATGAGGTATTTCATTTCCCGATCAGGTTAAGGGTAAAATCTGAGCCTCATTCTGATGAGGTATTTCATTTTTCGGTCAGGTTAAGGGTTAAACCTGAGCCTCATTTTTACATGAGGTATTTTCCGTCCCATCCAGGTTAAGGGCAAAACCTGAATCTCATTTCTTTGAAGTAAATTTTTCTTCTTTATTCTCTATTTCATACCTATAATTTTTATCAGGGATAATTTTTGTGTATCCAGTTAAATCCTTCTAACTGGGGCATTTTAATAGCCCAAATTTGGTGTGTTTTTCTTTGCCACTAAGTTCGGCCCTAAACCGGCTTAGTAGCAAAGAGGGGCATCTCTAAACACCCTAAATTTTCCTTCTTCATTTTTAAACACAACCATCGTGCAGTGCCAACCCTGTTAGGTCAGTGTAGGAGTCCAACCCCAAGTTTGTGTCAGAAAACTATCATTTTGCCCACTTTTATTAAGAAAATTACCATTTTACCCCTAGGCCATCCCAGACCCGCAGTCAGTCGGAGTCATCCAAGCTCATTGGTCAGTTCAAGATAGTTAGAATATCAGTCATTTCAAGTTCATCTGAGCTCACAATGAACAGACCATTTCCATTTCTGATCATTCCTGCCAAAATAGGATCATTTCTTCAGAAATGAGCTCATTTCTCACTCAAATCCAAACCAATTGTCTCTGAGTCAGTCATTCTCAGTCAGTCATATTCCCTAGAGTCTAGCTTAAGCTCACCAGGTGTTCAAGCACTCCAGTTTTAGTTCAAAACCACTTTCAAGTGTCCAGTAGCCCATTTCAGCTCATTTAGCTGAAATTGAGCTGAGACCAGTCAGTTGAGATAGTGTTCGAGCTTCGATTTTAGTTCATCTCAGTATTATTGATCTTTGTTCCAGCTCAAACCCAGCTCTGGTTCGTAATTCACTTCACTCCAATGATCATTCTGTATCATTTCTCTAAAAATTGTAGTTTTTCTTAAAAATTTAGTCAGAAAGGTCAGTTGAGTCAGTGTCTTGTCAGTCCAATTGAGTTCTGAAACCCTAGAGCCCAGCTCAATCCAGTTTATTTCAGTTTAATCCAGCTCAAACCCCAATTGTCAGTGTCACTCTGGTCCGGTAGAACCCGAAAACCATTTCTTGAATCATTTTGCAAATTTTATCAATTTTATCAATTTTAACACTTTTTGAACTGGTACAAGTGTCAATCAGGGTCTAATATCCAAATTTCTTTATTCAGAGTCTGCATTTCGCATAGCATTTCATGTCATTTCTTATCATTTTGTATCATTTCTCAGCATTTCATAACATTTCATCACATTTCATTCCATTTTCGAAGTCTAGAACTCCAGTTTTATAAATTTCAATTCAGATTGAGTTTTTAAAGTTTTCAGAAATCAATTTCAAACCCTGGGTTTCCAAAATTAACATTTTTACCCCCAGGAGTCTAAATTCAGAAATATTTTCTAGAGAAAAACAATCTGGATTTCTTTCAAACTTAAATTTTCAAATTCTAAACTAGACTTGCTTCGCAACGAGGTATTGAACTTCAAATTTTGAGCTCATCTCAAAAACTGCCAAAAATAGCTTGTTTCGTCCAAAAATTTTCTAAAAAAAACCATTCTACCTCTATGATTCTCAAAATGAATTTCAAATTTGGAAAGTGAGACCACTCTGAGATGGCTTATCTACCTGCATTTTTTTTAGAAAAAAAAATATATAAACATTTCTTTCGCCTTATTTTATTATTTCTTTTATTTATTTATTTTATTATTATTCCTTTTTTTGGAGGTGGGACCCACAAGAGGGGTCGACCAGCCCCCTCTCCCTTCCGCTTCTTTCCTTTTTTCTTCCTCTCCTTTCCTTCTCCTTTTTCTTTTCTTTCCTTTTTTTTTCTTTTCCTTCTTTCTTTCTTTTCTTCCTTTTCTTTCTTTCCTTTCTTCCTTCTCTTTTCTTCTTTTCTTTCTTCCTTCCTTCTCTCTCTCCTTGGTCCAACCCACTCACCTATCACCTTTCTCCTTTTCTTCTCTTCTTCCTCCTTTCTCTTTTCTTCTTTCTTTCCTTTTTCCCTTTTCTTCTTTCTTTCCTTTCTTTCTTCCCTTTCTTCCCTTCTTTCTTTCCCCCTTTTTTTCTTACCCTTCCTTATTGTCCAGCCACCATAAGGAGGCCCATTCACATAAACCAGCCTCTCTGATTTTTAACCCTTTTTCAAGACTTTAGCCATATTCCATCAAGACCTAAGTTTTAGGTTCTAATTTAAACAAACAAAAGATCTCACGCCAGCCCCCTTAGCAACTCCTTCTCAGCCCTCTCTCTTCCCATTGCATAAACTTCCACTTTGTTGCAGTTACCACCACCAAAGTAGCAGCCTCCTCACAGCATAATCTCCACCCTGCAGCAAAACCTTGGCTTCAACCACAACCGTGGCAACGAGATATCACACAACTCCCTCTTTGCATCTAACAGCAGCTTCCTCTTGGTAGCTGACCTTGATGATCAGCATCTCCTCCAGCCGTGGCAGCAAGCCATCATCAAACTTCATCAAGCACGCTGCACCCCCCCCCCCCCTTCAACAGGAGCTATAGTTCCAACAAGGAAGGAAAACTTTCGGCCAGTACAACCGCCCTCAAGCAATCTCTTCAAGTCACTCCTTTGCCAAGGTAAAGAAATACCTGCTTCTACAATTTCTCAACGATTTCATTGAGAATCCTGTTTTGAAACTGGTATTGTATGACTAACAGGGGCTATTTCATGGTTTTATATTCTTGATTTATCATAGTTAAGGCTACCTAAAGGAAGAGATCCATCCAAATGAATGGATCGGATCTCCCACCAATGGCTAGCATCAAATAATATCATACCCCCTAGTTTATTTTCGGTCATATCATCCATTCCATGTGACTTCCATGATTAGATCTTGCATCTAGGTTTATTTCAGCATCTCATAATCATATGATTTACATAATATAGTTTTATTAAGGTTTGCTTATTAGTTTATAGATTTTTTATTTCAAGTGTTAGTCCAGCCATTATTTTATGTTTATTTTCTTGTCAAAAAAATCTTAAGAAATTTATTTGTGAATTCCTTGGTTGGTTATTGACTTCCTGCCTAAGATGTGAATTAATGTAGATCCTTAAACTCTATGAAAAATCAAAACAAAAAACGGGTTTTGAACCCTCCCAAAATTCCAAATTTAGTTTTAGCAGACAAAAACCTCTGACATCTCCTAGATGAACGATCTAAATTTCCCTAAAAAAAATACCATGAGTCTCTATAGGAACTTACTATTTCTTAGTTAATTTTTAGATTTTTCCAGAAAGATTTAGGTTCTGCCAAAAATCGATTTTCTCAGACCCCTAGGAAAATCTCACTTTTTCCTTGTCAGGGTATAGACCGACCCTAACTCACTGTGTTCGATCAACCCATAGGCTGTATGCCAAAACTTTCAACATGGAAGTTGTTTCTAGCCCTTCCCTCTGTCATTTCCCAAAATTTGGGAAGTTTTAAAACAGTCTAAGTATTTTTCCCAGAATTAATTTTCCAGTCTGCCAGATTCTTATGTTTGAGAATTTCAGATATTCAGTTCTCTAATAACCCTATGCTTTCTATCAAACCATAATCCAAATCTCAATGCTTTAAAAAGGGAAAATTTTCCTCTATTTGTCAGGGACATTTTCTCAGAATTTCATCTTTTTTCTCATTTGTCTGTTATTTTTCCCATAATTTTTTCCGAAACCTGTATGTCTGCCCTAAATCCTAGAGTCGCCGGATTTTGATCTGACTTACCAGAGCTGTCCAGCTCCGACCATAGGTCAAAACCAGAATTTGTAAAAAGCAAAAATCATTGTCTAACTATCCTCTGTCACCCCCATAAAATTTAGGAAATTTTTATGGAAGTTTAGTACCCGAAATCCAATTTAGAATTAGCATTTTAGGCAAAATCTTGAATTTTAGGATTTTTAGTTCTTTTCCACATTAAAAAAAATAAATATATATATATATATTCAAACTTCAATCTATTTTTAGGGTTAGTCTAGGTGTCCATGCCAAATTTGGCTCAATTCTAAGTTCATTTGTTTTGTATGTTAGTTTACTTTTAAATTCAGAAGCAAAAATCAAATCAAATTTGAGATTTTGTGATATTTTTGCCATTTTAAGGTTTTTGTCATGTAAATAAGCATGTCATGTCATATTAGGGTTAATTTTAATGTCATTTGCATTTCAATTTCCCATTTTTGCAAAATTTATTTTAGAAAACCCTGGTTTCAAGGCCATAGTCTTGTTATTGGGGTCATTTTGACCCAATTTCGAAATTCCAAACTTCAATTTTCCAAATTTTCATGCATATCATCATATTTCATCATCTTATGTTTAATTATTTTTCATTTGATTTTCAAATTTCCAAAATTTACAAGAATTTTCTTAGAAAACCCTGATTTCAAGGTCATCAGGGGTATTTTAGTTATTTTTACTCCAATTTTGAATTTCCAAGTTTATTTTCAAAATTTATTCCTTATTTATCATGTTTATATCAAAGGGGGGTATGAATTTGGGTTTATATCTGAATAATATCTGATAATTTTTAATATTTTCGGATAAATTCAGAAAAACCTACATTTTTGTGCTAACATTGTTTTCAAGTTTTGCAGGAATATCCAGGAAGAAGATTTTTATTTTTTTTTATTTCAATTCAATGTAATATGGGATGTAATAATTTGGAATAGGAGTTACTTTTCAGCTTAAAATAGGACTGCATTGCATAGAATTTGATTTCTGAAAAATTCAATATCTGATGTATGATGCATATGCACATTTTCCAAAATCACTATGGTTGACACGAATGGCACGTGCACAAGCTCTTAGGGAGTTCACGAATTTGGTGAGATTTGTATTTATGGCCATAGTCAGAATATGAAGAAAACCAAGATTTGTGATCTTCGTATTAGTCACATTCAGCCTACACTCTTAGGCTAATTTCAAAAATGCACTGCATCTCTCAAAACTCAAAAAGATTTTCTCAATTCCTCAAAGAATTATCTTTCAAATTCATATTCATTCATTCAATTTGCATTATTTTCAAACTCTTTTCCCAATTCCATTTCAGAGAAATCAATTTTTCCAAAAATTTCCAAGTCTTTCTCAGGATTTGATTTTCTCAAAACTCTGAATTTACAAATGAGATTGCAAAGTATTTCCCAAGTTCAAATCAAGATTTTCCAAGATTTCCACATTCTCAATTTTACTTTCAAATCCCAAAATCGATTTTTCCAAAGTTCCTTGAATTATTTTAGAAGTTGGCTTCTCAGAATTCTCAAATCTTCTTCAGAAATTGTTTTTCATTTCAAACCCAAATTCCAAAAATCGATTTTCTCAAAGATCTGATTTTCCTGAGAATTCATTTTCCATTTCAAAAATCATTTTCCAATGAACTTCCTAATTTTCTCAAGATTCTCAAATCCATTTCCTTAGAAAAGCAATCCAAATCTCAAAATCGATTTTCTTAGAATCCAAGGTTTCCTGAGAATCAATTTTCTCTTTAAAAGACATTTTTCAATACCATTTCTGATTTCCAATAAAATTCAATGATTTTCCTAGGAATTTCATTTTCAAGCACTTTTCCAGTCATTTTCAAAGTACATCTCAATTTTCCAAAGCAAACATCATATTTCTCAAATGTGCATTCTTTTCAAAATTCCATAGCACATGCCTGACTCTTTGTGCATTCTAGGAAAATAGAGCATAATTTAGATAATTTAACTTAGTCAAAGCACACATTTGATCCTTGGTTCGATTACCTCTGGTAAAGGCGTCAGGAACGGTCGAACCTTGTACCGACAGGCGGATCCCATTCCACGAAATTTTCTCGCAAATTTTCAAAACGGAGGTGAGTAATTTTCAAAACCAATTTTCAAAACTTTGGTCAAGTTTGACTCGCAGAATCATTTCTTCTCACTCTCGCAGAGGGAGGGGGAAAATTTTTGTGATGATAATAAGAGTGCAAAATCTTTTCCTCGAGGAGTAATCACACACACGAATCATGAACAAAATTTAGAGGTATAACTCAATAAATTTTATTAAATAATAAAAAAACTATACATGCATATTTATAGAACAAAAAGAGAAATTAAGAAAAAGTGTATATCCAGAGTCTTTCTATGGATGGGATTCCAAGAAGATGTTCCACCATAGTCCTAGCATGAGTAGGACTCAAGGCTAGGGTAAACTCTGATAATTAATATAGAGTCCCGAATAGGTTGGGCTGCTACCACTAGGTTAGATCCTGGACTGGGGAAAATATTCTGGGTTGGGCCTGGGTTGGCTTCTCTAGATCAGATCTGGGGTGGTTTGTAACAGGAAGTTGGATAGGATGGATGGGATCTCGGTGAAGATCGTGAGGGCGTTGCTGCTGAGCCTCATGGCCTTGTGCAACCCGTCATCTATGCTAGCCTTCAAGCTGGTGTTGTTGAACCCATTCAAAGTTGTCAACATCAACGTATGTGACACCAACCACACGAAGCGGGTTATATGTTCCCCGCCAAAGATGCATTGTTTGCTACAGTATGTGTTCAGAGGTCCGAATGAGCACCACGTATATAAGCATGTGGGGCTCGTATCCCTATGTGTATCTGCATCACTTAGCATCAGAGTCTAGTGCGGTTGCAAAGACTTAACTACCCTTTCCCACCATTCTCACCATGAAACAACAGTTTGAGAAAAGGACAAGAATGCCCTTTATCTAGAAAAGCGAAACGATGATTCAAGAAAAGGACAAAAATGTCCTCTATCCATAAAGTCGAGGATGATGTTAACTCTTCAAAGTCCAAATGTTCTGTTTTTGCCCTAAGCAGTAAACTTTTGCATCATATGTTATAACAAGAGCTCCCTTTGACGATGCACCTTTTGCTGACATTTGTTGCCACCGGACCCTCCTTTGCCATCGTCTGCTTCCATTAGAGCATCCTTTGTCATCGTCTGCTGCCACCGGAGCACCCTTTATCATTGTTTGCTGTTGTCATAGCAACCTTTGTCGTCATCTGTTGTTGTCAGAGCACCCTTTGTCATCGTCTACTGCTATCATAGCATCTTTTATTATCGTCTACGCAGTGGCAACATCATTGCCACCATCGGTTGCGTCTACCTTCTGGGTGTTTCTCCTCTACTATCGGATTACCAAAACTCGTATCGTTTCGGTGAGTTTCGTGTAACATTTCATTATGCAAACAAATTGATTTGTAAATCTGAATGTTAAATCTTATAACTGGTTGTATTATTCATGCTAAATAACACTTATTTTCATACTGAAACAAATCGATTTGTACCTATCCACCTTCTAGGCATCGAAAAACAGTTAGCATGATTTGTTCTTATGAAGCAGCAGCGATTTATACATTTGAAGCAGTAACAATTTAATGAAATTATCGTGATTTGTACTTAAATTTGATAAATCGCACATCAATGTTTATGTATGAAGCCCACACGTTACAACGATATGTACTTATGAAGGTTGTAATTTCTACAATGATTTTTAAGTTTGAAGCATCAACGATTTATACATTTAAAGCAGTAGCGATGTGTATTTATGAAGTTACCTCGATTTGTACTTAAGTTTGTTAAATCTTATAACGATGTTTACTTATGAAGCCAAATATTGCGATGATTTGTAATGTTGGTGATTGTTTAACGAATGGGATAATTTGTAATATTATATACTTGGGGGGTGGTTGTAACATATAATAATGTGGTTAAGTTTATATGTTGTGCAGGTTAGCAATGTCTAAAACTCGTTAGACAAGAAATCCCTCATCGTTCGATTTCATGACTATTACTGAAATCATCCGCCAATCCCATCTATATGAGTGTTATGAAAGGTACCAAAATATAATAAAGATTGAGAATGATAAAGAAAGGGATAAAGCGTTAGAATTGTATTATGCGGAGCATTATCCATCAGATATTAAGGTTGAAGAGTAAAGGAAGCATGGGGAAGAACTAAAAATGAAGAAGAAGAAGGATGACGAAGAGAAGGAAAAGCAAAGGAAGAAGGGGGAGGAGAGGGAAAGGCAAAAGAAGAAAGAGGAGGAGAATGAAAAGCAAAGGCAAAGGAAAAAGGAAAAAGGAGGAGGAGAGGAAAAGGTAAAGGAAGAATGAGGAGGAGAATGAAAAGCAAAGGCAAATAAAGAAGGAGGAGGAGAGGGAAAGACAAAGAAAGAATAAGGAGGAGGAGGAAGAGAAGGAAAGAAAATTGAAGAAGAAGAAGGAGGAGGAAGAGAAGAAAAGGAAAATGATGAAGATGGAAGAGGAAAGGCAAAGGAAGAAGCATCCAGATGAGGAAGAGAAAGAAAGGCGAAGGAAGTAGAAGAAGAAGGAGGACAAGGAAGAGAAGGAAAGGGAAAGGAAGGAGGAGGACAAAGAAGATAAGGAAAGAGAAAGGAAGAAGTAGGAGGAGGAATAGAAGAAAAGAGAAAGGAAAAAGCAGGAGAAGGAAGAGAAGGGAAGGGAAAGGGAAAAGCAGGAGGAGGAAGATAAGGAAATGAAAAGGAAGGAAGAAATTGAAAAGCAGAGGAGGGAGCCGAAGGAGCGAAGGAAGGAAGAAGAAAGGCAGAGGATAGAGGGAGGGCATAACGAGGAGAAAAGTGTGACCAAGGTACGTAAATCGATCATGTTTGTCATGATTTACTGTGATAATTATTACTATGTATAGCAATTATTGTGATAGCGATTACTATTGTATAGTGATTACTGTGATAGTGATTACTATGTATAGCGATTACTGTTGTTATAGGTATGATTATGTATAGCGATTACTGTGATAGCGATTACTATGTATCAAGTATCCAATGATTATTATTTATAGTGATTACTGTGTACAACGACGTGTAGAAGTACAAATGAGACTAATTTTGATTTGATACGAATAATATGTTATTTTGTGTTACAAGGAGGTCACAAAAGAAGTAGAGCACCAGGTGAAAAGCTCAAAGGGCGGTGTCAGTGGCCTATAGTTTTGTCGTGGTATGGACAACTGAGTTAATATCAGAATGATTGATTACGAAATATGCACTTTGCAGCCTTCTGAACCAACATTCTTTTGAAACATGCTAGAATACCATGACTCACCTGGTAAATAAGTGGAATAATAAGACGAACGCATTCCAGTTTGATTCTTTTGAGATCATCATGACCCTAGAAGATGTGGCACAAATTACAGGTCTTAAATGTCATAAAAGTGTTGTACTATTATGGGATTCAAACTATACCTCAAGGGAGAAGTGCACGACCCTTCTAGAAATGTCGATGGAGGACTGAAGACAATGTATTTCTAGTAGAAGCAATTCCACATTGATGAAAGTTTATTCTTTCCATAATAAATGGGAAGGTCGGTCCACTACATGTGCATCTGAAAGAGCTGACCAAGAGTTGTGCGGCTTCCTTCTTTATTTTTTTGGTCTTTATTTTCTGATTTGTCTGGTTCGATGATAAGTTACCTATGGTTGTAATTCTTGGAAGACTTAGATGAAGCTGACAACTATGCATGGGGTGTTGCTATGCTCGCACACTTGTATAATCAACTTTACTGTGCAAGTAATGGTACAAAAGTTGTCACAGGATTTTGGCCATTTGTCCAGGTAATTATTTATTACATATTTGGTAGTTGCAGACTAAGATCTTTGAAGGTTATAGTCTTACTAATATATTGATTTTACAGGTCTGGTTGTAGGAGCATATTGTCACCTTGCGTCCTCAGTGTGGCCCTACGATTTATGGTTTTCCAAAGATCGGTCGGTGGGCTAGAATAAATGTAAAGCAAGATAATACTAAGTTTATTTTAGATGGTCTGCAATTAAATGAGGTAAATGGTTTAAAATTATTTACAATCATTTCAGCATTTATCATTCAGTAGTATAAATCGTTGAAATGTTTAACATTCTTATGTAATCATAGAATCGTTCTAATGTTTAACATTCTTAAGATCGTTGCAGGATTTTGTATTCCTTAATACAAATCATTATCGCTTTAGCATTTAACTTTTATTAGTGTAAATCATTGTAATCGTTAGCATTCTTAAGTAATGATCGTTGCAGGATTTTGTATTCCTTAGTACAAATTATTCTAATGTTTAACATTCTTAAGTAATCATCATTGCAGGATTTTGTATTTTTTAGTACAAATCGTTATTGTTTTAACATTTAACTTTCATTAGTGTAAATCATTGTAATCATTAGTATTCTTAAGTAATGATCGTTGTAGGATTTTGTATTCCTTAGTACAAATTATTATCGTAAATCATTGTAATCGTTAGCTTTCTTAAGTAATGATCATTGTAGGATTTTTTCTTCGTTAGTATAAAGCGTTATTGTTTTAGCATTTAACATTCGTTATTATAAATCATTGTAATATGTAGCATTCATTAGTGTAAATCATTTTAATACAAAACTCTCATTAGTAACAGTCATTGTAATATATTTAGCACTCGTTATTATAAATCATTTTAATATTTAGCATTCATTAGCATGAATAATTATGTCTATACCTAAACCATAATCTTCAATGTACAAGTTGTGTGGAGACTGTATGAAGATGGGGATGACGAAGACCAAGAGGTTGTTGCTGAGGCTGCGAGACTGTTTAGCTCCAATATTTGCCTGTTTAGCAATTATGAAGCTGAGTTGCAGCATGGTAGTCGAATTCTCCTACAAGCTGGCTTGGGAGAGTCTACCCCAAAGCAGCCTGTGGAAGTGAAAAGGAAGATAAAAAGTGGTGGGGCCAGAAACGTGAATTGACATGAATGCTTCAGGGAACAAGTGGATAGCTGGAACAAAGGAGGTGTTTGTGCCATAACGTATGATTATAAAGAACGACAATATGACCCCAACTATTTTAAAAGATATTAGGAACCCATGCGTCAAAATCTAGAGATTGAGAATAAGCAACGTGAAAATGTTGGAAACCCATGTGTCCCTCTTGTCCCCCATCATGTCCCTCCGACTACAACAACGATTCCCTCAGTTGCAGTACACGATGAGGAGGGAACACAACTCACAAAAAAGAAGATAGTCTTTGTCATAAGGTTGGAGATATTGGAAAGAGAGAATAAGGAGTTACAAAAACAGGTGAGGAATTTGGGAAGAAAATATGATACACTGGTAGAAATGATGATCAATGTTTATAATAAGATCGAGGGAACCAAGAGGCCACTGAGGAAAGAGAGTCCACCAAGAAAAAGAAAGAAACGATTTGTATGTCATAGTCCATCTGAGTCGTCAAGTGCCACTGAATAAACATTATATGATTTTTTTATTCCAATATTTATTTGTTGTATTTCTATAATTCTTTGTTGTAATTCTATAGTTTTTTTTTGTAAAGTGACATTCTATAAATGTATATTTTGTTTTAATAAGCATAACACACAAGTGTCACTAAACAAATTGTTGTAATGTTCGGCCTTCATAAAAAAAATCGAAGCGTTTAGCATTGTGTATTGCATAAATTATGAATTACTTTTATGAGTTGTCTTCATAATGCGATTTATATAAACATTGATAAAAGGTTGAAATGATTTGTATGTATAAAAACTACGTACTATCATGATTTGTTTGATTCGGATTGCCTTGCAACTAGTTCTATAAGAGATCATGATTTGTTTTTTAAAAAGGTGTTCCATCACGATCTGTACAGCCATCTCACCAAAACCCATTAAATAATCAAGCTTTGTCTAAGCGAACGATATGTTCCATCGCGATTTATACAATGACTGATTCATAAATGGCAGAAAAGAAAATTAAACAAATCAACACGATGTTTAGACTTAGTAAAGAACAAATCGAGTTAACTTCAAAGATACAGACATCATTATATAAATCGCTCTGGGACAATATCTGGTATAACGATTCAGATACAATATATGTACAACGATTTGTCTTGTCGCGATTTACACTAACTGATAAAAGGTGAAAAGTAGAAAGAAAAAATAAATCGACACAATGTTTATTGGTGAAGTAAAAATCTAGGTAACTTGATAAATACAAATCGACTTAGAACCATAATTCATGACTTAGTTGCAAATTGAAATGATGTTTAGACTTAGTAAACTACAAATCATGACTTAGTTGCAAATCGATTTCACTCCAACGATACATGCTATCACGATTTGCTTGATACCGATTGTCCTATCGTGAATTAATTTTACGAGCTTTGTATATGTGAACAATATGTCCTATCGTGATTTACACAATGACTGGTTCATAAAAGGTGGAAAGGAAAAACAATAAACAAATCAACACGATGTTTTGACTTAGTAAACTATAAATCGAGTCAACTTCAACGATATATTACAAGCACATTCATTTACATGAGTATTTAGTTATAATACATCATGAGCAATGGTTTGGCTTAGATACAATACATGACCATCATCATCAAAGAAAACAGACATCAGCATCAGCATCAACCCCACGTCCAAATAGTGGTGTGCTTAGAAACAGACATCATCATTAGCAGCAGCAGCAACACCTTCAGTTTACTGAGTGGCCTTCGCTAGTCACTAGGAACGATAGAAGGCAAATATATCTACCAATGGAGGTCCTTATCTCTTTGCAAGTTTTTTTTGCAGCACATTTGTACCTCTTGATTATGCAAAGACTTGTTCTCATGTGTTCCGCCTAACGTATAAGAGCTACTTGAAGGATCTCTGGGTGGATTATAGAGAACTTTTGCATCCTTCTCTGTCTCATGCACCCTGCCACTTTTACCAAGATATGCAGCTGCCCTTTGACATTCACTTCTACCAAATATCTTAACATCAAAATCCAAATTACCATTATACTTGAACACCAAAAATTCTTTAAATTACAAAGAATGACATGCAACAAATGTTGGCCAACCATTACAACCGCATTCATTTACAAAATACATGTGTATTTATTTACAATACATCATGACCAATGGTTTGGCTTATATACAATACATGACCATCATCATTAAAGAAAACAGACATCATCATCAGCATCGCCCCCATGTCCAATTAGTGATATGCTTCGAGTGCAATCCATGTGTGAATGAAATCCAGCTTTCTAGTATAGAAAACAGATAAAGGTATGGATCCCAACATGCAGAGAAGATGCAGCCCGCACGATTAGCATATTTGTCATGAAGTATATCGAAGATTAGGCAGATATTTTTCCAACTGTGAAGTATGGTTTGCGAACGATGACGGGTTCAACAGTAGGAATAGATCAAATAGATGGTCATCAGCATCCCCCTGTCTATCATGCAGAATATTTGTGTTTGCTTTGGTATGGCGGCAAAGATTGAGGATGATTATGGTCATTATATTCTGCATAAGCTTCGATATACTTCACGACAAATACGCCATAGTCGTATGTGTCATGAATATATCGATGTATATACAGAAGATAATCACCATAATCATCATTAAATATTATACAAATCTTTCCTCACAGCGTGAAATAACTATGTTATCAGCATCAAACCACATCTATCAAGCACAGGTAGAAGAAACAAAGAAGAACAAAGAAGAAAGAAAATACAAGAAAGAAGAAGAAGAAGAAAATAAAGATGAAGGCGGATGAGAAAAAAGAAGAAGAAGAAGTTGCGTTGCCACAAAAAAGTGGAAGATAGGTTAAATAGATTAGGGTTTTAGACCTAGACAACGGGTCGGGTCAAGTAGGGTTTTACACTGATCTATATTAGACTAGATTAAGTAAAAATCAAGGTAACTTCATAAATACAAATCGATTTACAACTTGATACTGATTTAAGTAACAGTTGCAAATCGATTTCACTGTAACGATTTATCCTATCACAATTTGCGTCGATGAGCTTTGTCTATGTTAACGATTTGGTTGTGATGCGATTTACACAATGACTGCTAAAAGATGAAAAAGAGAAAGAAAAAACAAATCGACATGATTTTTATTGGTAAACTATAAATCTAGTTAACTTGATAAATACAAATCGACTTATAACCAAAAGAATTTAAGTTTCATAATATAACAATATTTGTCATATCATGTTTGCTATTACGAGCTTTGTCAATGTGAATGATATGTCAAGAAAATAATAAATAAATTGACACGATGTTTAGACTTAGTAAACCACAAATCGAGACGTAGTTGCAAATTGATTTTACTGTAACGATACGTGCTATCGTGATTTGCTTGATACGTCCTATCGCGTTGACTATTTTTGTAAAAGGTAGATGAAATGACATTTTTTAATTTAATTAATGTGCAATGCAATTTATAAAAGGCGAAAAGGAAAAACAATAAACAAAGCGATACGATATTTAGTCTTAGTAAACTATAAATTGAGGTAACTTCATAAATATAAATTGACATCGTTCACAAAGACAAACAATGACATATCGTTGTTCCGGTAACTTCACAATTACAAATTGACCTGATTTACAACCACATTCATTTACAAAATATATGAGTATTTAGTTACAATACATCATGAACAATGGTTTGGCTTAGATATAATACATGACCATTATCATCAAAGAAAACATACATCAACATCAACATCAACCCCACATCCAAATGGTGATGTGCTTCGATTGCTAGTACAGAAAGCTTTGAGGCAGAACTGAAGTATATCGAAGGTATGAATTGCAACAGGCAGAGAAGATGCAGCCCGCACGACTAACATATTTGTCATGAAGTATATCGAAGATTAGGCAGATATTTTTTTAACTGCAAAGGATGGTAGTCACCTTAGAGAGAAGTATGGAAAGCACCTTTAGTTTACTGAGTGGCCTTCGCTAGTCACTGGGAATGATAGAAGGCAAATCTATCTACCAATGGAGGTCCTTATCTCTTTGCAAGTTTTTTTTGCAGCACATAGTGATAATTTCAGTTGTTAGTTCCCTTTTCTATGTGAACTAATGGAGAAGATGAAGTTCGCACTACTGTAGCATATTTGTCATGAAGTATATCAAAGATTAGGCAGATATTTTTCTAATTGCGATGGATGATTTGTGAACGATGGAGGGTACAACAGTAAGAATAGATCAAATAGATGTATACAAGGAAGAAGAAGAAGGAAGATGAAGGCAGAGGAGAAAAAAAAAGAAAAAGAATAAGAAAAAGTTGCACTACCGCAGAAAAGAGGAAGAGTTGTTAAATAGATTAGGATTTTATACATGGACCACGGGTTTGGTTGGGTCAGGTCGGGTCGGGTAGGGTTTTACATAGAATAGGGTTTTACACATATCTATATTAGAGTTTTACATATACTAAGGTTTTATGCACATGTACACAAACCGACACGATGTTTAGACTTAGTAAATATAAATCGAGATAACTTCGTAAATACAAATTGATTTACAACTCGAGACCGATTTAAGTAACAGTTGTAAATCAATTTTACTGTTTCATTCATAATATTTTTGTAACAGTTGAAAATTGATATAAGTAAATTGTAATAGTTTAGGGTTTAGGGCTCAGGGTTTGGGGTTTGGGGTTTAAGTTTTGCATCTATCTAAATTCCAAATGGATCGTACTTAAAATATATATATATATATATATATATATATATATATATATATATATATATATATATATATATGTGTATGTAAATGTGTATCCATGTCTATATATATACATAGTAGTTTAGATTGTGTTTGGATTTGATGAGAGCTAAATGGGTCTCACAACCAACCCAATCCAATCACTCCCCCATCTAAACCCATCAATTCAATCAAATGAATGTCATCCCACCAAATCCGTTTGAATATCCTTTTGCGATTTGCCTATTCGAGCTTTGTCTATGTGAATGATATGTTCGCTTTTACGGATTACCTATCACGATTTACACAATGATTGATAAAAAGTTGAAATGATTTGTACGTACGAAGGCTACATGCTATCGCGATTTGTTTTTACGGGCTATGTCTATGTCAATGATATTTTATAATCACTTTTACGAGCGATTAGGGTTTAGGGATTTGTCCTATCAATATTTCAACTAATTTTAATGTTGTATGTTTTACACTTAAACATGTTTTATTATCCTCTATTATTGAAGACTCAATTTATATATTGGTGTCACATTACCTTTTTGTTGCAGGATGATATACCTGGATTCTGCACAGAACTATCTGAAAAATTGATGGAGTTTCTAATTGCAGAAGAGAAAAAAACTCAACCAGCAAGAATACCTAGAAGGCAACGAACGACGCGACCCCTCAGAAGTAATATGATGTACAGAGACTTCTAACAGATTTTGTAGCGGTATATACAAATTTTATATATTTTGTAAGACTGTGTATATAAATTATATAAATCTCTCTGGGTTGAAATAAAATTTCAATTTTACTAAACACGCAAATAAGTTGGACTGTTATTCGTAACAAAGGCAAATCGTTGTCTCTGACATAGACGTAATTTTGTAAATCGCTATAAGACACTATCTTGTATAATGATTCTAATACATAGATTAGGGTTTTACATAGAATAGGGTTTTACACATATCTATATTAGGGTTTTACGCACGTGTACCTCTTCTTCTTCTTCTTCTTATGTCATTCTTTGTTATTCTTCTTCTTTATTTTTTTTCTTCTTATATTTTTTTTTCATCTTTTTCTTTTTTCTTCTTCTTTGTTTTTCTTTGTTTCGTCTACTTGTGCATGATAGACGGGGGTGATGTTGATAACCGAGGATAGATTTGTTCTGTCTACTTCGATATACTTCATGACAAATATGCCATATTTGGTACCTCTTCGTTGCCTTGGACGTGCTTGACCATTAGATCAATTCTAAATGGCATGTCAGGTGAAATGCTGACATATACTTCGAGGATGAAAACATCTATGTTTTCTTCAATGATGATGATGATGGCATATTCTGTGTAAACTTTGATGATGATGGTCATGTATTGTATCTAAGTCAAACCATTGGTCATGATGTATTGTAACTGTAAAGCGATGGAGTATCTAGCCAAACCATCTGTGTTCTCTTTGATGATGATGTTTTAACTTCGATGATGATGGTCATGTATTGTATCTAAGTCAACCCATTGGTCATGATGTATCTATGAAATGATTTGTACATATGAAGGCTACGTGCTATCACAATTTGATTTTATGGGTTATGTCTATATCAACGATATTTCTTATCGCGATTTACAAAATGACTGCTTCAACGATACAAATCGACGCTCCATTTAGAATTAGTAAAGTACAAATCAATGTAACACTAGTGCCACTAAACAATGTATTCTTTTTTTAAATAGACTAGGGTTTTAGTCCTGGACAATGTATTTTTTTTTAATAAGTGTAAAACACTAGTGCCACTAAACAAATTGTTGTAATGTAGTTAACTCGATTTGTATTGTTGAAGTTACCTCGATTTATACTTTACTAATTCTAAACGGGATGTCGATTTGTACCATTGAAGCAGTCATTGTGCAAATCGCTATAGAACATATCGTTGACATAGACAAAGCCCGTAACAGCAAATCGGGATAGGACAAATCTTTTCCACTTTATGTATGTGGATGTACATGTCGTGATCGGACAATTCCTCTATGAAAAATAATTTGCGATCTGTTATAGAAAGAATTATATAATCATAAAATGTTACGTGACATAATGAATTATAATTGGTTGCAAGCCAATTGGTGTCAAGCAAATTGCGATAGCACATAGCCTTTATACGTACAAATTGTTTGAACCTTTAATCAATCATTGTGTATATTGCAATAGGAAAATCGTAAAAACAAATCATAATTAACATTGTACACAACGCTAATCACTTTTACGATTTTTATTTACGAAGGCTAAACATTACAACGATTTGTTTGGTGGCACTAAATATAAATCGATTTCATTCACAAAGATAAACAAAGACATATCGTTATCATTGTAACTTCGTAACTACAAATCCACATGATTTACAACCATATTCATATACAAAAAATATTAGTATTTAGTTACAATACATCATGACCAATGATTTGGCTTAGATACAATACATGTCCATCATCATCAAAGAAAACAGATATTATCATCAGTATGAAACCCACGTCTAAATAATGATATGCTTCTAATGCAATCCAGGTGCGGGAATGTGGAAAGCTATTTATGGGAGGACATTTTTGTCAAACGCATATCTATCTTTTAGACTCCCATTTTTACAGAAGAGATCACCAAAACATCCATATCGTTCATCGTCGAGTTCATTTCCTGCTGCAAAGCGATTCTATGTGCAGCTGATGATATATCCTCTCCAAGAAAATGAGCTCATTAGTAATGACAGGCCACTGCACCATTTTCCTCAAACTGAGGTTGATGCTTAGAGACTCTAGCAATGGTGCACTCTTGAGAATATGCTTCACAAACTTCAGCTCAGGCACTGTCCCCTTGAAGGAGCTGATGAGCTACATGATAAATCACTTTTATGATGTAGGAACGAAGCTGCAGAATGTATGTGATACAAACACGTGAAGCAGATGAAGCTTGCACGACTGTAGCATATTTATTATGAAGTATATCGAAAATTAGGTAGATATTTTTCCAAGTATGAAGTATGGTTTATGAACAATGAAGGGTTCGATAGTAGGAATAGATCAAATAGATGGACATCAGCATTGCCCTCTGTCTATCATGCAGAATATATGTGATTGCTTCAGTATGGCGGCAACGATCGAAGATGATTATGGTCATTATATTATGTATAAACTTCGATATACTTTATGACAAATACGTCATAGTCGTATATGTCATGAATATATCGATGTATACACAGAAGATAACCACCATAATCATCATCAAAGATTATACAAATCTTTTCTCACAGTGTAAAACAACTACGTTATCAGCATCAAACCCCATCTATCAAGCATAGGTAGAAGGAACACAGAAGAACAAAGAAGATAGAAAAATACAAGGAAGAAGAAGAAGAAGAAGAAGGCGGAGGAGAAAAAAGAAGAAGAAGAAGAAGTTGCGCTGCCACGGAAAAGAGGAAGAGAGGTTAAATAGATTAGGGTTTTAGATCTGGACAACGGGTCAGGTCGGGTAGGGTTTTATATAGATCAATATTAGGGTTTTACGCACATGTACACAAATCGACACAATGTTTAAACTTAGTAAAGTATAAATCGATTTAAGTAATAGTTGCAAACCGATATGAGTAAATCGCGATATTACATATCGATATCGTTCACAAAGACAAATAAAGACATATTGTTATCGCAGTTACTTCATAAATACAATTAGACATCCTGATAATTACCTATTGGTGATGATATCTGTTTTTTTATGATGATGGTCATGTATTTTATCTAAGTCAAACCATTATGGTCATGTATTTTATCTAAGCCAAACCATTATGGTCATGTAAAAAAAGACTAGGTTTTTTTGTAAATGATTGTGGTTGTAAATCACATCTATTTGTAGTTTTAAAGTTACCGCGACAACGATATGTCTTTATGAACGAAATCGATTTATAATTATGAAGTTACTACGACAACGATGTCTTTGATAGTCTTTATGAACGAAATCAATTTGTATTTATAAAGTTACCTCGATTTGTATCGTTGAATTATTCTTGATTTGTACTTTACTAAGTCTATACATCGTGTGACTTTGTTTATTTTTTTCTTTTCGACCATTTATTAATCAGACATTGTGTAAACCGTTTCATGGCTAAACCATTGGTCATGATGTATTGTAACTAGATACTCATATTTTTGGTAAATGAATGTGGTTATAAATAACATCAATTTGTATTTAAGAAGCTACCGCGACAACGTTATATCTTTTTTTGTCTTTATGAACGATATCGATATATAATATCGCGATTTACTCATCGATTTATAACTGTTACTAAAATATTATTTTTGAATAAAACGTAAATCGGTATCATGTTGTAAATCATGTCGAATTTACCTAGATTTTTTTTTATTGAATTTCACATCGATTTGTATTTATGGGTTTAGGTGGGGGAGTGATTGGATTGGGTTGTACAACGATGTGTATATTTGAAGGCTAGACAAGACAATGATTTGTTTGTGCACTTTTATCGCGATTTGTACTCATGCACATTGTGATTTTCATCCAGTTGTGGCCGACATAGACATCATTGTGTAGATCGTGATAGAACACTACATGGTATAACGATTTATATACCAAATAAATCAATATACATGTGATTTACTAATGGTGTAAAAATTAAGCAGTTTATTTACAGAATAACTTTTTGCGCAACGATTCAACTACAGTATATATATATATAGCAATTTGTATATGTTAAGGCTAGATGAGACAATGATTTTCACTAATGGTATAAGCACTAAACAACGGTGATTTACCTACGGTATCAAAATTATAGCTCTATAGGCTAAATGAGACAATAATTTATACATGTGAATGATACATATTACAATGATTTATACATGTGAAAGATACATTATTAAACAAAATTTGTACGCGATTCATGTGTTTCATAGCTCACTTTCGAATTGATCTGATTTTGTCATAAAACATAACAATATAAGACACTACATTAAGTTTCACAAGAAATACAAACATCCTCCGAACATTGATTACATACCAAAAGACTTATAAAACTGAAGTTATCGTTCCAGAAAAACTGGTCGGGAGCATTGAAGGTTACAACGTTGTAGTGCATGTTTGTAGGGTATTGTTGCATGTTGAAAATTACACAAGTTAGATATTGATAAGCTGCATGTAATGCAATTTACATGGAAAACAATATAATGTATTACATATCTGTTTATGCGAAGGACTTAGTTGCTTTTGCTTAGAGGTTGGTTGTTTCTTAGACCTTTTCTTGCCAACCAATTCTAGTGCACCTTTTGTGCTCTGATGACTGCGATCAGAGACAAATTTTCTTTTAATACCCTTTGTTAGGTGAATTTTTTCATCATAATCTACAATGTTGACTCTTGACTTGTTGAAGATGATATTTACTCTTCGGTGCAACTTCTCATGAGTGTCAAGGGAAGAATGATTTTCACCTTCGTTCTTCACTCTCATTTTTTTTTACTGCTCTTCATAAGCTGCAACAGACTGATGGTGAATTAACTGCACATTTTCAAGTAACTCCCTTGACACTTTTCTCATGCATACATAGGCTTCTTCACTTTTCGATGCCAAATCTGCAATATGCATAAGTGACCTACATAGTTGTTGGTAACGGGAGGCTATGTGACACTTCTCATCAACACCAGATTGAATGACATTATTTGTATCCAGTAGTTCAATCTTTGTTTGTCTCGTCCATCTTCGCATTATATATGACTCAAGTATTTCTTATATCTTCTCTTAATTAATTGCCTTTAATGCATGATGACATAAAATGCTTTTGAATTCATACATTTTGCACATACATTCAACTATTCCGTTGTCAACATTGTATGTAACATGTGCTTCTTGCATTTTCGGATGCTCTTCGCCCTCCCATACAATATGGTATTTGTGCATATTCTCGGTTTGCATGCGTTTTTCTATATTATAATTCATGACTTGTATAACCTCCTTCTTAATCTATTCAAATACAGTTAGTGTATACAGATCTACAGGTCGCATCAATATTTTCATGCCCAAAGTTATAGGGTGTGTATTGAAGCATTTCACATCTTGTTCAAGCTCATTCTATCTAAAACCGTCTACAAATAATTTATATTGTTTCATGAAGCAAAACATTGTTAAACATGAATACAAAGTTTTCTTCAGTGTGGCATGCATAGATTCAACTCTTTGTGTAATTATCATACCTACACAAAAGTATTGTCTTCCATATGCCAATGTCCACTTCTCTTTTTCTGCATATAAATTTTGTAACCACACACAGTCTTCAAGGTTGTACATCTTAATCATTTCCTCTTAATCAAACATAAATGTGACATTGTCTACGCTCTCAAGTACACACCTTGTAAACTTTTTGTCAAACCCTGTATTCTGATTAAATATGTGTCTTATGTTCTTTGCTACATTTTGAAAGATATGCCATAAACATAGGTGATGATGTGCATCTGGCCATACATGAGATACTGCAACCACAATTGCGTGATCACCATCTGTAAGTACAGCTTCAGATTGCTTCTCATTTATTGCCTATATAAATACTCTAAACAACCACTTAAAGCTTTTTTTGGTCTGGACATACAAAAAAGCGACACCTAATATACAACTTTGTGAGTGATGATTCACTCCGACAAACTGCGCAAATGACCACTATTTAATATTAATCTTCACTGTCGTAGAAAAAACAAGCACATCATTGAAGCATTTATAATCATTTCTTGACTTTAAATCTGTCCAAAACATATTCACAGCATATCCATCTTCATCCAGTTGCATTGCACTAAAGAAACGAGGGTCAATGCTTGGTTTTTTCTGTAAGTAATCAATCAAAGAACATATTTCTCCATTCTTCATGTTATTTGCCATCTTCCTTCTCAAGTGGTTTCTTAGATTCATAGGTGTGAATGGCACATTCTCGCGACCACCATCTATGTGCACACATAAATTGTATGTCTTCCTTGGTGCAATGCTGGCGTTATCAGCTATTTCAGTAATTATAGCATGCACTTTAGTTACTTTACGATGTGACCTTAACATAGGAGTCATAAATGAAGTTGCTAAATCATGATTATGATCACTGATTAAAATACAAACTACATATTTTCCATTCAGAAGTCTTCTTAACACCATTCTCGTTGGACATCTACATCTTGAATCTGGCTTGCTCTTTGTTGTATTTCCACTTGACTTCTTTCAACCTTCCTTAGAATAAACATATGTCTTTCTCACCATGACACCCTATGCATTTTTTAACCAAGAATACCTTCTAACACTGAAGTCAAGTTTTAAGGCATAATCATTGTAAAATTTATATGTAGCTTCCTCAGTATTAAACTGCATTCTTTCTATGAGAACAGAGTCAAGTGTACTATCATGTACATTCCTAGTGCCTGCACCTTTATCAAGTGTACTGTCATGATCGTCTGTCTCATTATCGAATTGCATTTCTTCTGCTGAAATATTCAAGTTAGGAGTGAATCCAATGCCTGCACCCTTCTTATCATGTGCATCATTAGTGCACATGTTCACTTCTTGAGGTGCGTCATTAGTACATACGTTCACTTCTTTATAACTTTTCAATGATTGAGATACATCATCTTCACTGCAACCAGATGATAAGCTCACCACTGTCATAAGCAAGATATCAATTTGTGTTAGCCAGTGCATACATTTACTATGATTTATTCAAGATGCATATAACAACAGATACTGATTAATTAAGCAAGTTAAAGAAACAATTGAATGAATCACAGTATAAAAGCATCAACGATTTGTTATTTGCTTATACTATGCATCGAGTTGTTATTTACCATGCCAATAAAAGAAATGATTTATCGCATATGTGTGTTAACGATAGTGATTCACGTGACAACGATTTAATTATATCTATGACGTTGTTAAGTGATTTCAATAGAAATTGCTAAATAAGCAGCGATTTGAATACGCAAATCACCACTGTAAGCACACAACAATATATTTTCGCACACACACGTTTTAAAATCATACTACAAATATCTTATAAATTGATACTAGAAAATATATAATATCTTACAAATCGATATACATATCACATAATATATTACAAATTGATACGTCAATTCAGCATAATAGCTTACAAATTGACACTACAAAACACATAATATCTTACAAATCAATATACATATGACAAAATATATTACAAATCGATACAAAAATTCAACATAATAGCTAACAAATCGATATTAACAAACAAAACAATATCTCACAAATCGGTAGTATGTTACTATAACTGCGATTTGTGATATATTGCATATACTGAGTGAATGAATGATACCGAATGGGGTAGAGGCCCTTCCTCGCATCTGTAAACAAGCATTCTTGTCAACAAGTCTTAGTGTCTTACAAATATCTTAAATTTTCAAACCGTTGAAAAGACAAGATCCCATTGCAATAACAAAACAATGCCTTAATGGCACTCATGACAACATACATTCTTCAACAATAGCATGATGACATGTAAAGGTACTCACGACGCCTTAATGGCACTTGTTGGAATGTTTGTGCGTCATTGTTTTTTTTCATACTGCCTAACAAAAATGAAGAAGCGAAGATTGTAAAAAGAGATGGCCGACAAATGCCCCTATGATGCCCACTAATGATCGAACCAATCGATCGATTTATAATTATCTCCACGAGGTAGGAACGAACCTGGGAATGTTTTGTAACACAAGGCAGGAATGAGAAGGCGACAATGTGTTATAACACAAGCTGAAAACCAAAGCGAGAACCTGGACTCGAGACGATGATAAAGGGTGCTCCAGTGGCAGCAGATGACGATAAAGAGTGTGTCATCAAAGGGAGCTCCTGTTATAGTAGATGGTGCAAATGGAATGTTTGGATTTTGAAGAGTTAACATTATCCTCGACTTTCTGGATGGAGGACATTTTTATCCTTTTCTCGAATCGTCGTTTTTCTTTTTTGGATGGAAGACATTTTTGTCATTTTCTTGAATCGTCGTTTCATGGCGGGAAAGAGTACTTAAGTCTTTGGAACCGCACCGGACTTCGATGCTAAGTGATGCCGACACACACAGGGATACGAGCCCCATGTGCTTATATACGTGGCGCTCATTCGAACCCCCGAACACGCACTGTAGCAAACAATGCGTCTTTGGGAGAGAACACACAATACACTCCCACAACCACAAGGCTGTTTAGAGAAGCCTTTAGAAAAATGAAATAGAGAGTTCATGATAGGTCAACCATTTTTTTCACATTAATCTCATGCTATACAAATGAGCAAAAAAATTCATTTATAAAAATCATCATATTAAAACTTCTCATAAGCAAACTTTTCTTTTATAATGAGATTTTTTTTTGCTTTGAAACATGCCCTTATGATCTATAGGATGAGAATTGGGTAGAGAGAGAGAGAGAGAGTAGTGGATCTAGTTCAAGAGGCGGACTCACTTAGGATGCATGTTCATGCGTGTGCAGGTGTGTGCGCACACAAAAAACAGGCACATGTATCAATATAGGATGGGATAGTATCCCTGCAAAATGGGCTTTTATGCCATGTATGCTAAATGCATGTGGGTCGTCAAATGTAATTATGATTGCACGGTCCCACATGCAACTCATGTATACTTTTTTTTTTATTGGGATTTTGAAAATAGTCCTAGTCTTTTTGGCCAATTGTAAATTAATCCCTTTCTTTTCAGATTCTGCAAATTGGTTTCCTCCTTTTTATTAACCCTTGCAAATTAGTTAACAGCCGTTTGAGAGCAGACACATTGATTGTTTTGCTCTGATGGGAGGAACATTTTGCAAAAAAATGAATAGGACAGGGACTAATTTGCGAAAAGTGAGTAAAAAAATGACTTTCTACTTTTATTGAGGGCCACTTTTTCAAAAAAACAAATAAAGCAAGCACTAATTTGGAAAATGGGAGAACTTACTAGAGTATAATAGTTATTTTTGTAAAAAACTTACAAAATACGCCTGACTATTGACCTATTTTCAAAAGCACGCTTAGCCTTTAAAAATTTACAAAGACCTACCAGAGTTACCTTTCCAGTCTCTTAATCTTTCCCCTTAGGGCTAAGCCATCTCTTCTCATCGTAGCTGGACTGTGTCCTCTATCAACGGCATATCAGAAACGAAGGCTTTGGGAATTAGCTAGGGTTTTGAAACCGTGTGGTTGCCCACCAAGATGTAGTCAAGCAAGCAAGGAAGGAGACAAAGAACCAAAGAGGAGGTGATAGAGGACAACCATAAAGTTTCTCTTAAAAACAAAAAAACACAAGGTGACGTGAGCTAGCTGCTCCTACCAGACAAGCCGAGCCCCAGTTGGTTGTTCATCTTCCATTTTAGTTTAGTGTTGGAGAGCTATCAGTATTTTCCCCATTCTTGTTAGAATAAGGGTTTTTCCTAACAATTTTTTTTCTTGATTTTGTTGCCCAATACTATAGACCTTGTAGATCATTGCCAGAATGTTGATCGCTTATTGTTTGAGAGAGGGAGAGTCTAACGATTGATCGAGGGTTGCTGTATGTTTGTATTGAGGTAATGGTTGTAGCCAGGAAACCATATAGGGTTCAAACACCATTGTTAAGAGAGAGAAGCCCCAAAGGAGTTTGGGGCCGTGGGATGGGGCTTAAGCCGCTAGGTAGGTGGTCTAGGTTCAAATCCCATGGGTGCCACCCTCTTGCGCAAGCTGAAGCAGGGCGACTCCCTAAGGGCAAGGGGTAAAACTGTAGAGTTTTATGCTGTCAGGACAGTGGCAGAGTCAGCGTGACTAGGTCTTTGGGGGGGGGGGTTCTTTGTGTATATATAAAAAAAAGACAACTAAAGGTAATACAACAACAACAACTACGCCTTCATCCCAAAACAATTGAGGTCGACGATATGAACCAAAAAAGAAAATCATTTTGGGTCTTCCACATGAATCCTTCTCCTCTACTCATTTCTATCCAATGCCATGTCCTCAGTGAGGTTCAAAGCATTCATATCATTTCCTATCATCTCCATCCAAGTCTTCCTAAGCCTACCCTGACCTCTTTTAACTAATATATTTTCTCATTTCTTCATCCTTCTAACTGGAGCATCATTAGGCCTTCGCCGAATATGTCCAAACCACCATAAATGATTCTCTCTCATCTTATTTTCAATGGATGCAATGCCTATCTTCTTACGTATCTCCTCGTTTCGAATCTTATTTTTTATTGTATTTCCATACATCCATCTAAGCATACGCATCTCAACTACACTCATTTTTTGAATATGATGTCTCTTGGCAGCCCAACATTCCGTACCATATAGTAAAGCGGGCTTAATAGTCATCCTATAAAACTTTCCCTTCAGTCGCAATGGCATTCTACGATCGCACAACACTCTAGTTGCACTTTTCCATATCATCGACCCAACCTTTATCCTATAATTTACATCTCCATCAATTTTTCTATACTTTTGAATGATAAATCCCAAATATTTGAAACAATCATCCACCGATATTTCTTGCTCACCAAGCTTCACTACACTCTCATCACTACTTCGTTGCTTACTAAACCGACATTCCATATATTCTGTCTTACTCTTATTCAACTTAAAACCTCTTGCTTCCAATGTCTGTCTCCATAATTCTAACTTAGAATTAACCCCAACTCTAGACTCATCAATCAAAACAATATCATTAGCAAACAACATACATCACGACACATTTTCTTGAATTGATCCCGTAAGCTCATCCATCACTATAGCAAATAGGAAAGGGCTTAAAGTAGATCCGTGATGTAACCCAACCGTTATAGGAAAATTGGTCGTCACCCTCCACAAGTGTGGGCATTGGTTACTACTCCTTCGTACATATCTTTAATTATACTAATGTACTTGAGAGAAACACCTTTCTTCATCATTGTCCACTAGAGAACATCCCTAGGTACTCTATCGTATGCCTTCTCCAAATCAATAAAAACCATATGCAAATTTTTGTTCCTCACTCTATATCTCTCAATAAGTTGTCTAAGAAGATGTATAGCTTCCATAGTTGATCTTTCAGGCATAAAACCAAATTGATTCTCCGATATCATGACAACCTTCCTCAACCTAGACTCAATCACCCTCTCCCAAAGTTTCATAGTATGACTCATGAGTTTTATACCACGATAGTTTGTGCAATCTTGTATATCACCTTTATTCTTATATAGAGGCACCAAAGTACTCTTCCTCCACTCATTAGGCATCTTATTTGTTCGCCAAATCTTTTTAAAAAGATTTGTCAACCATTCTAAACCTTTTTCTCTCAAGCATTTTCAAGCTTCGATAGGTATACCATCTGGGCCAACTGCCCTTCTTGATTTCATTTTCTTCAAAACCTCTGCAATTTCTTTCTTTTGAATCTTGCGCATGAAGTCATGATTCATCTCATGAAAAGGAATGGAGAAGTCTCCAAGATCCTGATCATGACTTCCATTAAATAGTTTATCAAAATAATCTTTTCATCTCTCCTTAATCTCCCCATCTTTGACTAAAACCCTTTATGTTTCATCTTTGATACATCTAACCATACCCAGATCCCTCGATTTCCTATCTCTCATTTTTGCAAGCCTATAAATATCCTTCTGGCTCTCTTTGGTATCCAACTTGTCATAAACCTCCTTATATACCTTATCCCTTGCGTTTCGAACTATTTTTTTAGCTTCTTTCTTTGCTATCATATACTTCTCCAAATTCTCATTATCATGACTCTTAGATTTCTATAACACTCTTTTTTAACCTTAATAGCTAATTTGATATCTTCGTTCCACCATGATGTATCCTTACCTAGCGGTGCACCACCTTTAGACTCACCCAATACCTCCTTAACAACCTTTCTCATGCCACCCACTATCTTATTCCACATTGATTCAGAATCCTCCTCGAGACACCAATCAACTTTCTTAACTACCTGCTCTACAAACATTCTTTGTTTAGCTCCTTTTAGTGCCCACCACTTAATTCTAGGATCTATTATATGTCTATCCCTTTTGCGGCATTGTCTAATTCTAAGATCTAAAATTAAGACTCCATGTTGTGTAGCTACACTTTCTCCCGGTATAACCTTATAATCGATGCAACAACCTCTATCTCTCTTTCTAAGTAGGAAAAAATCTATCTGCCTCGTATTAACCCCACTTTTAAATGTTACTAGGTGTGACTCCCTCTTCCTAAACCAATTGTTTGCTAAGATCATATCATAGGCCAAACAAAAATTTAAAATCTTTTCTCCACTTTCGTTTATTTCTCCTATACCATAGCCTTCATGGATACTTCCAAATCTATTCCTACTAACGCCTATATGTCCATTAAGGTCACCGCCGAACAAATATAGGTAATAAAATAATTTTATCATGTTAAAACATAGTTCAACCAGTGTAAAAACCATTGGATTAATTTCTTAACCTCAAGTAGGGGTAGGGTATTTGTAAATTTGTAAATGTTAGGCGTACTTTTGTAAATAGGTAAAAAGTCAATCAAATTTTGTGTAAAATTTTCTTTTTTTTTCATATATAACCATGGTTAGCTTGCAAACCTGTGAACCAATTTGTAAAATCTGACAAGGCAGGGACTATTTTGCATAAAAAAACCTTTTTTCTCCTTTCCCCAACAGAACGCTCTCTCTTCTGCGAGCTCTCTCCCCCGCTGACCATCCGCCCCGTCACCACCCGCACCGGATCAAACCCACCGGCGTCCAGCGAGCCCCATCCTCCCCGTCTCCTCTCTCTTTCTCCACGGCCTCGACAGCAGCCCCTCCGTTCCGGATTCTCCGTGGTTCTGGTGACACCAGCCCCCTTCATTCCGGCGACCACCCCTTGATCAACTGTGTTTGTGCCCCCTTTGAGGTAAAAAAATCGGAACCCTAAACATTTGTTGCATGTGAGCCCCTACCGTTCTTTGCTGAAGATTGTTGAGTTTGTCTTTGTGATTCGTCTCTCCTAAACTTAGGTTCTGTAAGATTGGCAATTGTATACTGGTTTAGTATTGTCTTTTTCGTTTCTTTCTCTTCTTACTGTGGAAAATCTCAGTTTTTGTGTAAGATTTCTTTCCTCCTTTGTTGACGAATACACGATTTTGTTATTCTATTTGCGGTTTGGGAAAACTTGGTGAACAGTGATCCCGTACGGATGTGATCTACATGCTTGGTTTTATAAGGACCAGCCTTTGAATCATCCGATTATGATGCGTAAACAAGATTTTTTGATGCTTCAAAATCAACAGCTCATAATCTTCATAAATATTCAAGCATAAAAAAATGGTATTTTTTCATCGAAAACACACGATCCAGCAGTTGATTCTTAGCAAATTCACCATGCCTAACACATCTACATGGTTGGAAATGTCCAGTTCACACGGTGGTTTTCATTAATGCAAGGAGGATAGCCGTAGTAGGGTATGAACCGAGAACCTTCAATATGACACTGCAACCTTACCATCCAACTATTCCATTCCATCCCTTTCTTGTTCAGCTACTGATGGATAGCCCCAATATGATATGATCCAAGAACCTTCAATTTTGCTTTGTACACAGTCTGATCTATAAAATTAAATCCATTTTAAGACTTGGATTTGCAGTTTAAAGTTTAGATGTATAGTGTATCCAATATTTTCAAACTAGGGTTTGTCAACGGGTCGAGTACCCGACCCATTAGGGTATTACCCAAACCCACACAGATAACAAATTGTTAGGTTCTGGTTTTACTAGGTTACTAAAATGAAATTCCAAACTTGTATTCGCATAATTTTAGAAGTTCACAAAATACATATAAAACACTTCAATCGGGTTGAGTACCCTGTAAAAATCATAGTACATACCCACATATTGCTCGGGTGAAGTTCAGGTCAACCCAAATAATTTTATGCCCGTACCTGAAAATTCGGGTTTGGGTTGGGTCAGAGTTACCGGAAGCTTCTTAGTAGGTGGGTAGTCCGCTTACCAGAAACTTAATGAGAATCTCGATGCTCTCACGCTTCTCCTATGATTTTCACACGCTTCATTTATTCTTCTTATATGTTCTCTCACTCTACTTTTCATATTTTTTTATGTGTTTCCTCTTACGCTTCTCACTCATTTCTATTTGCTTTCTCTAAATTAACCGTCGTCATTTTTAGATTTTATTAAAAATTTAATTCTTACACTAAAAAATCATGAAATTTAAGAATATTCACTTTTATTTTAGTTTTTATTTGCGTTCCATTTCGATTCTCATTCAATTCTTATATTGTTTTTTTTCTTCCTCGTTTCTCGCTTCCTATACATTTTAAAATACATCGTTTTGCGCTTTCGTTTCTCGTTTCCACTTCCTAGTCTGGCAACCTTGGGTTGGGTCAGGTACCCAACACAAATCTGACCCATTTACAACGCTAGTTTAAACAAGATAGGTGGGAATCGTGCTTCCCAGAAACTCGCTTCGGAAGCGTGAAACTCCTCGCTTCCAAAAGTTGATGGGAATCTCAATTCTTCCATGCTTCTCATATGCTTTCCACATGTTTTTTTCTTGCTTCTCTACATGCTTCCTATGTGCTTCTGTCATGCTTCTTTTCATGTTTTTCATGTGCTTCCTTTCACACTTCCCACTCACTTATGTACTTTCTCTAACTTCGAAATCTTCATTTTTAGATTTGGAAAAGAATTTAATTCTTACACTACAAAATTATAAAATTTAAGAATCATCATTTTTATTTTAGTTTTTATTTCTGTGTCATTTGATTAGTATTTTGCTTCCCATTCAATCCCATGTCACTTCCTTTTCTATTCCTATTTGTGCTTTTAAATTGATTCATCGCTTCCCGCTTCTTATAAAATTTAAAATATCTCGCTTCTCGTTTTGTTTTCCGCTTCCGCTTCTTAGTCTGGTAACCTTGGTCTAAACCCTAATTACAAGTAAGGCTTTGCAATAATTCTTGATAAACCTGGTCCTTGCGGTCTCCCATAGGCATTGCAACATCATTGCCCAAGGGGAAAATGCTTCCAAGTGTAACGAACTAAAAGGCATGCTTAGAAGGCTTCACATTTTGTATTGCAGTATCTTCCAGTTGGTGCAATCCAAACCACCTATTTTACAATGAGGCAATGATGTTGATGTGGGTACTCCCAAGCTTCTTCAACAAACAAAAAATGTCGGTTTATAGATTCACAATCTGATCTTAAAATGCATGACACATGCAGGAGGTTCCTTGCGGAAACAAAGAGCATCCCATGGATTTGGGGGTTACTTTCCTTGCAGAAAACAGATCCTATGAATACCACATATGGGGCCCATGGAAATAACACATTTCCACATATTAACATTGGCAATAGGATTCTTTACACAGGCGCACAAATTCCCCATCTACAAACCTGTGCTAAACCACCAGTAAGCCACAACATTTTTTATGATTGTTTTAGTCAAACCTAAATAAAGAACCACGATAAAAGTTATCTAAGTAAGTTGAGAACCTCATCACAAATAAATCTTTCTCACTGATTTCTGAAATGTTTTGTATCATATGTTTCAGTATTCTGTAAAAAAGGGCTTGTAAAAAGAAAATAATTGCAAATCTTAACTATAAAATTTTTCTCTTGTCACTATTTCACAACACGAATGTACAAGTGAGAAGCAATAGAGCTTGTCATCTGACTTCTCCAAACACTACAAAAGCTGCTAAGTAGTAGATTCACTGGCCAAATAATCAACTCAATTCTACCTGCCATCACAAATTAAGAGATAATCAAATTGGCAGCTAATTTAAAAAAAAAAGGCCAATCTTTACATTTTGGAATCAGCTAACTTATTCATTATACCAAGAAGTTGCAAATAACAGAGGAGAATAATTAAGAGATACAAGGTGCAAAATTTATCATAAGCAATCAAATCAGTTTCTCCATTTATGTATTCTGATTAATGGCAAGAAATTCTATTGTTCAACTGATATTACTTTCACTCTCTCATTCTTTGGTTTCCAATATTAGGCCTTTTCTTGTCCAAAGAGAACAAAAATTTTCTTTTATTCTTACAAAGTGGCCTTCGCAGTAGCAAGTGTCCAGCATGTTTCAATTAGCTTGATTTTATCTTCATGTACATTATTGTAACCTTATGACATAACTAGAACCTCTAGTGCCTACAAAACCTCCAATGCCTACAAAAATTTTCTCAATATAATGACACTGTGTGCTTCTTAGACTTGAGGAGCACAATTATTTCATTTGGTTAATTTTCATGAATCTGTTTATGTATGATGGGCTTAAACACTTGTGGAATAGGCCCAGATCACCCTTCCACAAGATGCCCCCTCTGTCTACCTTACATCTATGCTGCACATTATCTTATCCTCTTGCGGATAGGACTCTCAGTGTGATTCCTCCACAAAGTTTACAACCTATGTCACATGGGTGCGGGTACGGGTGCGACACGGGTGCGGGTACGGGTGCGACACGGGTGCGGCGCAATTTCAAAATTTTTGGACACGGGGACTCAGCTATATATATATTTTAAAAAATATATATAATTATATATATAACAATAAATTAATAATAAGATTATAAATTTTAAAGCAAAAATAAAAAAGTAATTCTTAACAACACAAACTTACCAAAATATAACACATAAAGAAGCTTGTGAGTGTGATAAACAACAAAACTTATCATAAATCTGTCTCATCGTCTGAATTAGAAGGAAGAACAGGGTCGAGGTAGTCCATGTTGAGAGTATGCAAATCATGTTCTCCCTCCAAGTCAAAATCTTCTGGATTTACATCCTAATACTTGGATGGTCCACAACTGCATAAAAAAATGATTAACTTAGTATCTAACTTCAAACTTTGAATACAAATATTTAAATACGAACTTTGAATACAAAAGAAAAAAAAGTACCTATACTCATCTTTGGTGCGACGAAAAATTAATCGTAGATTAGAGTAAACATAAACCAAATCCTTCGCTCTTTTACTAATGAGTTTGTTTCTTTTAATGTTATGAATTTGAGTATATATACTCCAATTTATTTCACAACACGATGATGTAGCAGGTTGGGATAACAACTTCATTGCAAGACGTTGCAGATTTGGTGTCTCTGATTCATATGTTGCCCATCAATTAAGTGGATATTCTTTGCTGCTAAAGAATTAAATCTCCCGGTAGAGAACTTTCCAAACTCACTATTTACAACCTTAAACATGTGAAGATCATTAAAAAGTCTTCCTAAACATATCATTATATTCCTTGATATCTCAGGATCTTCATTTGGAGAAACACGACCAACAACTGTTGTCAACTATTTTTTTGCATAATATTTTGGATTGAGAGAGTGTGCCATGCAATGCAAAGGTGTATTGCTTTTATCCCATCTTCTCACTAAAACTGAATGTACATGATTGTAAAATTCAGAATCATCAAGTGTAACATCTTTATTCTCATGTTTAAAAATGATACTGTTAATTTTTTCAATCATATTGTCCCACATTTCATAAATTCTATGAAGTATGGGTATATCTCTGTCAACTTCTCTTAACATTTTTTAAATAGGCTTTGTAAATTCAACAAAATATGTAATTTTATCCCACAAAAAATCATCACAGATGCATTTTTTGATAGCTTGAGCCTTAACATATAAAAATCCCAATCTTGATCAGCCACCATCATCATCAATGCATTCTTGAGTTGCTTAATTCTTTTCATCATAACAATGAGAGAAGCAAAATAAGTTTCAGCAACTTTCAGTAACATGAGATCAGAATGCCTATTAAATATAAAAAGTGTATGATGATGGTTTACAACAAATTTTTTAATATTTCGAACATCATGCTCTATTTTCTCAATCCATAAACACATTTCACGTGCATGTGCATCATTTTTTGATGGATTGCATATACTCTTAAGTGTTAAAATATATGTAATACCTATATTTATATATATATATATATATAATATAGTTCTCATTCACTACCCGATAAGGGGTAGTTTTGTAATCTCGCCCAATAGGGGCATTTTAGACTTTTTCCTTTTCTTCTTTTTTCCTTTTTCTTTTTCTATTTTTTCCTTTTTCTTTTTTGTCTTTTTTTATTTCTTTTTATGCATTTAATGCACAGCCATTGGGGGCCCCAACAAAGAGTCGTTGGGCCCCCAACGGTCACAATTGTGACCGTTGGGAGCCCAACGACTCCTTGTTGGGACTCCCAATGGTCCCTCTCTCTTGCTTTTCTCTAACTCTCCCTCACTCCTCTCTTGCCTATAAATAAGTGGGGTCTCCCCCTTTGTAAAGTGTGGCTTCTTCAAGCCCTTTTGTGCATTTATAAGATTTTATGCTTTCTAGCCATTATTGGCTTTTGTGTATGTCCTCTTTTGGACTTGTTCTTTGATTTCTATGTGTGAATGTCCATTGTAGGACATACATTTCTTTTCCGCATATTTCATTACATGGTATCAGAGCCTTGGTTGTGCTCTTGATTCATATTGCTAGTTGTCTTGTTTTATCTCTCTTTGTTTGTCCTCCATTCTTGATTATATAATGGAAGGAGAACAAAAGATTGATCTCTCCTTCAAGCTCAATGGTACTAACTACATGATGTGGGCCGCCGCCATGGAGAACAACCTCAAAGGTAAAAAGCTTTGGGGATACGTTATGGGCACCATTAGGGAACCTCAACTTCAACTTACGAAAATTGATGGTGATCAAGAAAAAGCTCTAGAAGGAAATGCTCGCATGAAAGCTATTGAAGATCACCAATCCAAGGTAGAAGATTGGGAAAGTAAGCATGCAAAAATTCTTGCATGGTTCATGAACAACGTGGAGTTAAAGATTTGCGCCAACATTCCTAAATTCCGCCTAGCAAATGAAGCATGGTTCTTTATGAAAGGTATGTATACCCAAAAAGACCTTGCTCGTCAATTCTTCATCCAAGAAAAAATTCGTACCATTAAGCAAGGTGAAATGAGTGTAAGAGATTACTATAGCACTCTTGGCCCTTTGTGGGATGAGCTATCCCTTCTTGAACCCAAATGGGTATCAAGTGAAGATGTTGAAATGAGGAGAGAACAAATGGAGAAAGAACACTTTTTCCAATTTTTACATGGGCTTAGGCCCGAATATGAACAAGTTAGGTCCTCCCTCCTTCATAGATCCAAACCACTTCCATTGGAAGATGGCATAGCCGAAATATGCCAAGAAGAAACACGTCTTGGCATGATTAAAGGAGGAGATGAAGTTCTTGCCGTGTCTAAACCCGACAATCATATGAAAGCATATAAGCCTCCACACTTTGGGAGGCAAAATAACTATAATGGCAATTATAGGAAAGCCATTTGCCATCATTGTCAAGAACCGGGTCATATAAGACCTAATTGTCCAAAGATAAATGAACCTCCAAAAGGTAAAGTTGCTATTATTGAAGAAATCCCACAAAAGAAGGAGGAGACAATGAAAGGGAAAGAGTCCTTCTCCCTTGCTCAACTATCCAAAGCACTACAAATTCTACTCAAGTCGCCATCAACTTCGGGAGCCGCCATTGCCTCTTCTTCTCCTCCAGGTACGCCTTCTTGGATCCTTGACTCTGGAGCATCTTTTCATATGACCCCTATTGAAAATGGACTATCCAATGTATGTAGCAACTCCAAAAATTCCTTTGTTTCTACCGCCGATGGTACCTCTTTACAAGTTAAAAGTTTTGGAACCTTAGATTTTTCAAAAGATTTTTTTGTGCCAAATGTAAGAGTAGTACCTCAACTTAATTTAAATCTTTTATCGGTCTCCCAAATATGTGATCATGGATGTGAAATCTCCTTCTCAACCAAGGATTGTTCTATACAGGATCTCCAGTCCGGGAAGCGGATTGGGCAAGGCCATAGGAGGGGAGATCTCTACTACATGACCCACTTGAAACTTCCTACTAACTCATTTTGTAATCATGTCCAAGATAAAAATATAGAAACTTGGCATCAAAGACTTGGACATCCAAGCTTCTAAAAAATGTACTCCTTTCCCTTTGGAAAGAAATTTTGTAATGAGAAACATTTTGTTTGCAAGAGTTGTATTTTTGGAAAAATGAAATCCACCCCATTTCCAAAGAGAACATTTGTGTCAAAAAGACCCTTTGAATTAGTTCATTCGGATGTTTGGGGTCCTTCTCCGGTCATATCAAAAGGAGGATACTCATATTATGTTACTTTCATTGATGATTTCACTCGATATGTGTGGATCTATTTTCTCAATCTAAAATCCGAAGTTTTTAACTTCTTTAAAAAATTTCATATGATTGTCAAAAATCAATTTTCAACTAATATCTCCATTCTTCGATCCGACTCCGGTGGAGAATATCTATCAAATGAATTTCAAGAATATTTGGAAACCAATGGAATTTGTCATCAAAGGTCATGTCCTAGGACTCCCCAACAAAACGGTCTAGCCGAAAGAAAGCATAGACACATCTTGGAAACCACTAGGACTCTTCTTATTTCCAAAGAAATTCCAAAATGCTATTGGGCCGAAGCCGTCTTAACCTCCACTTATTTGATAAATAGAATGATATCCTCATCCCTACAAAATATATCTCCATATGAAAAACTTTTTGAAAGAACACCCGATTTTAATAGGTTAAGAATTTTTGGGTGTAAGTGCTTTGTCCTTACACATAAAAGAGATAAGTTATCTCCCAAGGCTATCGAATGTGTGTTCTTAGGATACGGAGAAAATCAAAAGGGTTTTAGTTGCTTCGATCCCAAAAGCAACAAACTATATGTATCCAAAGATGTTACATTTTTAGAAAATGAGAACGGTTTTGAGAAAAATAAAGATATTGATGAAAGCGAATATGCTTTCTTATTTGATCTTCTCTCTCAAGAAGATATGACTCCTCACGAAGAGGATGTTCCTAATGATTTAGAGGATACTCCTCTTAGTAATGTTGAAAATGCAAGTAATGATGTTGAAAATAGGTCCATTCAAACCTATGCTAGGCGTGGTCAAGAAACTCCCATTAGCGCTTTAGAAAAATATTCTCAAAATTCCAACATAGAAGAAACCTCTTTAAGGAGATCTAGCCGGATCTCCAATCCTCCTAATAGGTTTGTTTCCTATGAGTCCCTAACACCTAAATATAGGGCATGCCTAATTGCATTACACTCTTATCATGAACCATCACACTATAATGAAGCCAAAAACATTCCTCAATGGGTTGAGGCCATGAAACTTGAACTTAGTGCCCTTGAAAAGGCTAAAACTTGGGAAATAACCTCATTACCCACTGGAAAGAAGTCTATTGGATGTAGATGGGTCTTCAAAATTAAAACTAAAAGTGATGGGTCATTAGAACGTTATAAAGCTAGGTTGGTAGCCAAAGGATATGCTCAAGAGTACGGAATAGACTATGAAGAAACCTTTGCTCCCGTAGCTAGAATGACTAGTGTTAGGACTCTTATTGCGGTTGCATCCGTTAAAAAATGGCCTATCTATCAATTGGATGTTAAGAACGCATTTCTTAATGGCGAACTAAGTGAAGAGGTCTATATGGATCCTCCACCAGGAGTATCTATTGGTGAAAACAAAATTCTTAAACTAAAAAAGGCACTATATGGGTTAAAACAAGCTCCAAAAGCTTGTCCTGACAGATTTAGTACTGTAATGACTAGCTTAAATTTTCGTTCATGTTATACTGACACTGCGTTATTTGTGAAAAGTGCAGGGTCCTCTGTAGTTATTCTACTACTATATGTTGATGATATGATCATCACTGGAAGTGATGAGCAAGGAATCCATGATATTAAGAAAATTTTAAAAGAAAATTTTGACATGTCTGACCTTGGTTTCTTAAGATATTTTCTAGGTATTGAAGTTGCATATTCACCTCGAGGGTACATCCTCTCTCAGATGAAACTTGCTGCTGACATCTGTGCCAAGTCTGGAATTTCGGATGATAAGAAGACAGAAACCCCTGAGGTTATCAATGCAAAGCTGAGACTGGAAGATGGGACACTTGAGAATCCTACTCCCTACCGTCAACTCGTTGGGTCTCTGACATACTTATCCATCACTCGGCCAGACATAGCTCATGCAGTTCACTCCGTCAGTCAGTTTCAACATGCACCTACAACTGTGCACATGAGTGCAGTCTTAAGAATTGTCAGATATATTAAAAACACCATAACTAAGGGAGTTTTTCTTTCCTCTTCATCATCCCTTGATTTAATTGCTTATACAGATGCTGATTGGGGAGGAAATCCCAATGATAGAGTCTCAACCACTGGTTTTTGTGTTTTCCTAGGTGACTCTATGATTTCTTGGAGATGCAAGAAGCAGCATAAAGTATCATTGTCCTCAACTGAAGCGGAATATCGTGCAATGGCCACTACAACCATGGAGCTTGTGTGGCTTAGAAGTCTCCTCTGTGATATGGGCATCGTCATCTCAATTCCTTCGAAGATGTGTTGCGATAACAAGAGTGCTATCTATATTGCAAGCAACCACACCTTCCACGAGCGTACTAAACACATTGAGATGGATTGCCACTATGTTCGAGATGAATACCTAAAAGGAACCATAGCACTGCCCTATGTCACATCCGAGTACCAGTTGGCGGACTTTTTCACCAAAGCTCTTGCTGCTCCTCGTTTCATGTTTCTTCTCAACAAGCTTTCCGTTGTATCCCCGTAAAGCTTGAGGGAGGGTGTTAAAATATATGTAATACCTATATTTATATATATATATATAATATAGTTCTCATTCACTACCCGATAAGGGGTAGTTTTGTAATCTCGCCCAATAGGGGCATTTTAGACTTTTTCCTTTTCTTCTTTTTTCCTTTTTCTTTTTCTATTTTTTCCTTTTTCTTTTTTGTCTTTTTTTATTTCTTTTTATGCATTTAATGCACAACCATTGGGGGCCCCAACAAAGAGTCGTTGGGCCCCCAACGGTCACAATTGTGACCGTTGGGAGCCCAACGACTCCTTGTTGGGACTCCCAATGGTCCCTCTCTCTTGCTTTTCTCTAACTCTCCCTCACTCCTCTCTTGCCTATAAATAAGTGGGGTCTCCCCCTTTGTAAAGTGTGGCTTCTTCAAGCCCTTTTGTGCATTTATAAGATTTTATGCTTTCTAGCCATTATTGGCTTTTGTGTGTGTCCTCTTTTGGACTTGTTCTTTGATTTCTATGTGTGAATGTCCATTGTAGGACATACATTTCTTTTCCGCATATTTCATTACATGGTATCAGAGCCTTGGTTGTGCTCTTGATTCATATTGCTAGTTGTCTTGTTTTATCTCTCTTTGTTTGTCCTCCATTCTTGATTATATAATGGAAGGAGAACAAAAGATTGATCTCTCCTTCAAGCTCAATGGTACTAACTACATGATGTGGGCCGCCGCCATGGAGAACAACCTCAAAGGTAAAAAGCTTTGGGGATACGTTATGGGCACCATTAGGGAACCTCAACTTCAACTTACGAAAATTGATGGTGATCAAGAAAAAGCTCTAGAAGGAAATGCTCGCATGAAAGCTATTGAAGATCACCAATCCAAGGTAGAAGATTGGGAAAGTAAGCATGCAAAAATTCTTGCATGGTTCATGAACAACGTGGAGTTAAAGATTTGCGCCAACATTCCTAAATTCCGCCTAGCAAATGAAGCATGGTTCTTTATGAAAGGTATGTATACCCAAAAAGATCTTGCTCGTCAATTCTTCATCCAAGAAAAAATTCGTACCATTAAGCAAGGTGAAATGAGTGTAAGAGATTACTATAGCACTCTTGGGCCTTTGTGGGATGAGCTATCCCTTCTTGAACCCAAATGGGTATCAAGTGAAGATGTTGAAATGAGGAGAGAACAAATGGAGAAAGAACACTTTTTCCAATTTTTACATGGGCTTAGGCCCGAATATGAACAAGTTAGGTCCTCCCTCCTTCATAGATCCAAACCACTTCCATTGGAAGATGGCATAGCCGAAATATGCCAAGAAGAAACACGTCTTGGCATGATTAAAGGAGGAGATGAAGTTCTTGCCGTGTCTAAACCCGACAATCATATGAAAGCATATAAGCCTCCACACTTTGGGAGGCAAAATAACTATAATGGCAATTATAGGAAAGCCATTTGCCATCATTGTCAAGAACCGGGTCATATAAGACCTAATTGTCCAAAGATAAATGAACCTCCAAAAGGTAAAGTTGCTATTATTGAAGAAATCCCACAAAAGAAGGAGGAGACAATGAAAGGGAAAGAGTCCTTCTCCCTTGCTCAACTATCCAAAGCACTACAAATTCTACTCAAGTCGCCATCAACTTCGGGAGCCGCCATTGCCTCTTCTTCTCCTCCAGGTACGCCTTCTTGGATCCTTGACTCTGGAGCATCTTTTCATATGACCCCTATTGAAAATGGACTATCCAATGTATGTAGCAACTCCAAAAATTCCTTTGTTTCTACCGCCGATGGTACCTCTTTACAAGTTAAAAGTTTTGGAACCTTAGATTTTTCAAAAGATTTTTTTGTGCCAAATGTAAGAGTAGTACCTCAACTTAATTTAAATCTTTTATCGGTCTCCCAAATATGTGATCATGGATGTGAAATCTCCTTCTCAACCAAGGATTGTTCTATACAGGATCTCCAGTCCGGGAAGCGGATTGGGCAAGGCCATAGGAGGGGAGATCTCTACTACATGACCCACTTGAAACTTCCTACTAACTCATTTTGTAATCATGTCCAAGATAAAAATATAGAAACTTGGCATCAAAGACTTGGACATCCAAGCTTCTAAAAAATGTACTCCTTTCCCTTTGGAAAGAAATTTTGTAATGAGAAACATTTTGTTTGCAAGAGTTGTATTTTTGGAAAAATGAAATCCACCCCATTTCCAAAGAGAACATTTGTGTCAAAAAGACCCTTTGAATTAGTTCATTCGGATGTTTGGGGTCCTTCTCCGGTCATATCAAAAGGAGGATACTCATATTATGTTACTTTCATTGATGATTTCACTCGATATGTGTGGATCTATTTTCTCAATCTAAAATCCGAAGTTTTTAACTTCTTTAAAAAATTTCATATGATTGTCAAAAATCAATTTTCAACTAATATCTCCATTCTTCGATCCGACTCCGGTGGAGAATATCTATCAAATGTATTTCAAGAATATTTGGAAACCAATGGAATTTGTCATCAAAGGTCATGTCCTAGGACTCCCCAACAAAACGGTCTAGCCGAAAGAAAGCATAGACACATCTTGGAAACCACTAGGACTCTTCTTATTTCCAAAGAAATTCCAAAATGCTATTGGGCCGAAGCCGCCTTAACCTCCACTTATTTGATAAATAGAATGATATCCTCATCCCTACAAAATATATCTCCATATGAAAAACTTTTTGAAAGAACACCCGATTTTAATAGGTTAAGAATTTTTGGGTGTAACTGCTTTGTCCTTACACATAAAAGAGATAAGTTATCTCCCAAGGCTATCGAATGTGTGTTCTTAGGATACGGAGAAAATCAAAAGGGTTTTAGGTGCTTCGATCCCAAAAGCAACAAACTATATGTATCCAAAGATGTTACATTTTTAGAAAATGAGAACGGTTTTGAGAAAAATAAAGATATTGATGAAAGCGAATATGCTTTCTTATTTGATCTTCTCTCTCAAGAAGATATGACTCCTCACGAAGAGGATGTTCCTAATGATTTAGAGGATACTCCTCTTAGTAATGTTGAAAATGCAAGTAATGATGTTGAAAATAGGTCCATTCAAACCTATGCTAGGCGTGGTCAAGAAACTCCCATTAGCGCTTTAGAAAAATATTCTCAAAATTCCAACATAGAAGAAACCTCTTTAAGGAGATCTAGCCGGATCTCCAATCCTCCTAATAGGTTTGTTTCCTATGAGTCCCTAACACCTAAATATAGGGAATGCCTAATTGCATTACACTCTTATCATGAACCATCACACTATAATGAAGCCAAAAACATTCCTCAATGGGTTGAGGCCATGAAACTTGAACTTAGTGCCCTTGAAAAGGCTAAAACTTGGGAAATAACCTCATTACCCACTGGAAAGAAGTCTATTGGATGTAGATGGGTCTTCAAAATTAAAACTAAAAGTGATGGGTCATTAGAACGTTATAAAGCTAGGTTGGTAGCCAAAGGATATGCTCAAGAGTACGGAATAGACTATGAAGAAACCTTTCCTCCCGTAGCTAGAATGACTAGTGTTAGGACTCTTATTGCGGTTGCATCCTTTAAAAAATGGCCTATCTATCAATTGGATGTTAAGAACGCATTTCTTAATGGCGAACTAAGTGAAGAGGTCTATATGGATCCTCCACCAGGAGTATCTATTGGTGAAAACAAAATTCTTAAACTAAAAAAGGCACTATATGGGTTAAAACAAGCTCCAAAAGCTTGTCCTGACAGATTTAGTACTGTAATGACTAGCTTAAATTTTCGTTCATGTTATACTGACACTGCGTTATTTGTGAAAAGTGCAGGGTCCTCTGTAGTTATTCTACTACTATATGTTGATGATATGATCATCACTGGAAGTGATGAGCAAGGAATCCATGATATTAAAAAAATTTTAAAAGAAAATTTTGACATGTCTGACCTTGGTTTCTTAAGATATTTTCTAGGTATTGAAGTTGCATATTCACCTCGAGGGTACATCCTCTCTCAGATGAAACTTGCTGCTGACATCTGTGCCAAGTCTGGAATTTCGGATGATAAGAAGACAGAAACCCCTGAGGTTATCAATGCAAAGCTGAGACTGGAAGATGGGACACTTCTTGAGAATCCTACTCCCTACCGTCAACTCGTTGGGTCTCTGACATACTTATCCATCACTCGGCCAGACATAGCTCATGCAGTTCACTCCGTCAGTCAGTTTCAACATGCACCTACAACTGTGCACATGAGTGCAGTCTTAAGAATTGTCAGATATATTAAAAACACCATAACTAAGGGAGTTTTTCTTTCCTCTTCATCATCCCTTGATTTAATTGCTTATACAGATGCTGATTGGGGAGGAAATCCCAATGATAGAGTCTCAACCACTGGTTTTTGTGTTTTCCTAGGTGACTCTATGATTTCTTGGAGATGCAAGAAGCAGCATAAAGTATCATTGTCCTCAACTGAAGCGGAATATCGTGCAATGGCCACTACAACCATGGAGCTTGTGTGGCTTAGAAGTCTCCTCTGTGATATGGGCATCGTCATCTCAATTCCTTCGAAGATGTGTTGCGATAACAAGAGTGCTATCTATATTGCAAGCAACCACACCTTCCACGAGCGTACTAAACACATTGAGATGGATTGCCACTATGTTCGAGATGAATACCTAAAAGGAACCATAGCACTGCCCTATGTCACATCCGAGTACCAGTTGGCGGACTTTTTCACCAAAGCTCTTGCTGCTCCTCGTTTCATGTTTCTTCTCAACAAGCTTTCCGTTGTATCCCCGTAAAGCTTGAGGGAGGGTGTTAAAATATATGTAATACCTATATTTATATATATATATATATAATATAGTTCTCATTCACTACCCGATAAGGGGTAGTTTTGTAATCTCGCCCAATAGGGGCATTTTAGACTTTTTCCTTTTCTTCTTTTTTCCTTTTTCTTTTTCTATTTTTTCCTTTTTCTTTTTTGTCTTTTTTTATTTCTTTTTATGCATTTAATGCACAACCATTGGGGGCCCCAACAAAGAGTCGTTGGGCCCCCAACGGTCACAATTGTGACCGTTGGGAGCCCAACGACTCCTTGTTGGGACTCCCAATGGTCCCTCTCTCTTGCTTTTCTCTAACTCTCCCTCACTCCTCTCTTGCCTATAAATAAGTGGGGTCTCCCCCTTTGTAAAGTGTGGCTTCTTCAAGCCCTTTTGTGCATTTATAAGATTTTATGCTTTCTAGCCATTATTGGCTTTTGTGTGTGTCCTCTTTTGGACTTGTTCTTTGATTTCTATGTGTGAATGTCCATTGTAGGACATACATTTCTTTTCCGCATATTTCATTACATGGTATCAGAGCCTTGGTTGTGCTCTTGATTCATATTGCTAGTTGTCTTGTTTTATCTCTCTTTGTTTGTCCTCCATTCTTGATTATATAATGGAAGGAGAACAAAAGATTGATCTCTCCTTCAAGCTCAATGGTACTAACTACATGATGTGGGCCGCCGCCATGGAGAACAACCTCAAAGGTAAAAAGCTTTGGGGATACGTTATGGGCACCATTAGGGAACCTCAACTTCAACTTACGAAAATTGATGGTGATCAAGAAAAAGCTCTAGAAGGAAATGCTCGCATGAAAGCTATTGAAGATCACCAATCCAAGGTAGAAGATTGGGAAAGTAAGCATGCAAAAATTCTTGCATGGTTCATGAACAACGTGGAGTTAAAGATTTGCGCCAACATTCCTAAATTCCGCCTAGCAAATGAAGCATGGTTCTTTATGAAAGGTATGTATACCCAAAAAGACCTTGCTCGTCAATTCTTCATCCAAGAAAAAATTCGTACCATTAAGCAAGGTGAAATGAGTGTAAGAGATTACTATAGCACTCTTGGCCCTTTGTGGGATGAGCTATCCCTTCTTGAACCCAAATGGGTATCAAGTGAAGATGTTGAAATGAGGAGAGAACAAATGGAGAAAGAACACTTTTTCCAATTTTTACATGGGCTTAGGCCCGAATATGAACAAGTTAGGTCCTCCCTCCTTCATAGATCCAAACCACTTCCATTGGAAGATGGCATAGCCGAAATATGCCAAGAAGAAACACGTCTTGGCATGATTAAAGGAGGAGATGAAGTTCTTGCCGTGTCTAAACCCGACAATCATATGAAAGCATATAAGCCTCCACACTTTGGGAGGCAAAATAACTATAATGGCAATTATAGGAAAGCCATTTGCCATCATTGTCAAGAACCGGGTCATATAAGACCTAATTGTCCAAAGATAAATGAACCTCCAAAAGGTAAAGTTGCTATTATTGAAGAAATCCCACAAAAGAAGGAGGAGACAATGAAAGGGAAAGAGTCCTTCTCCCTTGCTCAACTATCCAAAGCACTACAAATTCTACTCAAGTCGCCATCAACTTCGGGAGCCGCCATTGCCTCTTCTTCTCCTCCAGGTACGCCTTCTTGGATCCTTGACTCTGGAGCATCTTTTCATATGACCCCTATTGAAAATGGACTATCCAATGTATGTAGCAACTCCAAAAATTCCTTTGTTTCTACCGCCGATGGTACCTCTTTACAAGTTAAAAGTTTTGGAACCTTAGATTTTTCAAAAGATTTTTTTGTGCCAAATGTAAGAGTAGTACCTCAACTTAATTTAAATCTTTTATCGGTCTCCCAAATATGTGATCATGGATGTGAAATCTCCTTCTCAACCAAGGATTGTTCTATACAGGATCTCCAGTCCGGGAAGCGGATTGGGCAAGGCCATAGGAGGGGAGATCTCTACTACATGACCCACTTGAAACTTCCTACTAACTCATTTTGTAATCATGTCCAAGATAAAAATATAGAAACTTGGCATCAAAGACTTGGACATCCAAGCTTCTAAAAAATGTACTCCTTTCCCTTTGGAAAGAAATTTTGTAATGAGAAACATTTTGTTTGCAAGAGTTGTATTTTTGGAAAAATGAAATCCACCCCATTTCCAAAGAGAACATTTGTGTCAAAAAGACCCTTTGAATTAGTTCATTCGGATGTTTGGGGTCCTTCTCCGGTCATATCAAAAGGAGGATACTCATATTATGTTACTTTCATTGATGATTTCACTCGATATGTGTGGATCTATTTTCTCAATCTAAAATCCGAAGTTTTTAACTTCTTTAAAAAATTTCATATGATTGTCAAAAATCAATTTTCAACTAATATCTCCATTCTTCGATCCGACTCCGGTGGAGAATATCTATCAAATGAATTTCAAGAATATTTGGAAACCAATGGAATTTGTCATCAAAGGTCATGTCCTAGGACTCCCCAACAAAACGGTCTAGCCGAAAGAAAGCATAGACACATCTTGGAAACCACTAGGACTCTTCTTATTTCCAAAGAAATTCCAAAATGCTATTGGGCCGAAGCCGTCTTAACCTCCACTTATTTGATAAATAGAATGATATCCTCATCCCTACAAAATATATCTCCATATGAAAAACTTTTTGAAAGAACACCCGATTTTAATAGGTTAAGAATTTTTGGGTGTAAGTGCTTTGTCCTTACACATAAAAGAGATAAGTTATCTCCCAAGGCTATCGAATGTGTGTTCTTAGGATACGGAGAAAATCAAAAGGGTTTTAGGTGCTTCGATCCCAAAAGCAACAAACTATATGTATCCAAAGATGTTACATTTTTAGAAAATGAGAACGGTTTTGAGAAAAATAAAGATATTGATGAAAGCGAATATGCTTTCTTATTTGATCTTCTCTCTCAAGAAGATATGACTCCTCACGAAGAGGATGTTCCTAATGATTTAGAGGATACTCCTTTTAGTAATGTTGAAAATGCAAGTAATGATGTTGAAAATAGGTCCATTCAAACCTATGCTAGGCGTGGTCAAGAAACTCCCATTAGCGCTTTAGAAAAATATTCTCAAAATTCCAACATAGAAGAAACCTCTTTAAGGAGATCTAGCCGGATCTCCAATCCTCCTAATAGGTTTGTTTCCTATGAGTCCCTAACACCTAAATATAGGGCATGCCTAATTGCATTACACTCTTATCATGAACCATCACACTATAATGAAGCCAAAAACATTCCTCAATGGGTTGAGGCCATGAAACTTGAACTTAGTGCCCTTGAAAAGGCTAAAACTTGGGAAATAACCTCATTACCCACTGGAAAGAAGTCTATTGGATGTAGATGGGTCTTCAAAATTAAAACTAAAAGTGATGGGTCATTAGAACGTTATAAAGCTAGGTTGGTAGCCAAAGGATATGCTCAAGAGTACGGAATAGACTATGAAGAAACCTTTGCTCCCGTAGCTAGAATGACTAGTGTTAGGACTCTTATTGCGGTTGCATCCGTTAAAAAATGTCCTATCTATCAATTGGATGTTAAGAACGCATTTCTTAATGGCGAACTAAGTGAAGAGGTCTATATGGATCCTCCACCAGGAGTATCTATTGGTGAAAACAAAATTCTTAAACTAAAAAAGGCACTATATGGGTTAAAACAAGCTCCAAAAGCTTGGCATGACAGATTTAGTACTGTAATGACTAGCTTAAATTTTCGTTCATGTTATACTGACACTGCGTTATTTGTGAAAAGTGCAGGGTCCTCTGTAGTTATTCTACTACTATATGTTGATGATATGATCATCACTGAAAGTGATGAGCAAGGAATCCATGATAATAAAAAAATTTTAAAAGAAAATTTTGACATGTCTGACCTTGGTTTCTTAAGATATTTTCTAGGTATTGAAGTTGCATATTCACCTCGAGGGTACATCCTCTCTCAGATGAAACTTGCTGCTGACATCTGTGCCAAGTCTGGAATTTCGGATGATAAGAAGACAGAAACCCCTGAGGTTATCAATGCAAAGCTGAGACTGGAAGATGGGACACTTCTTGAGAATCCTACTCCCTACCGTCAACTCGTTGGGTCTCTGACATACTTATCCATCACTCGGCCAGACATAGCTCATGCAGTTCACTCCGTCAGTCAGTTTCAACATGCACCTACAACTGTGCACATGAGTGCAGTCTTAAGAATTGTCAGATATATTAAAAACACCATAACTAAGGGAGTTTTTCTTTCCTCTTCATCATCCCTTGATTTAATTGCTTATACAGATGCTGATTGGGGAGGAAATCCCAATGATAGAGTCTCAACCACTGGTTTTTGTGTTTTCCTAGGTGACTCTATGATTTCTTGGAGATGCAAGAAGCAGCATAAAGTATCATTGTCCTCAACTGAAGCGGAATATCGTGCAATGACCACTACAACCATGGAGCTTGTGTGGTTTAGAAGTCTCCTCTGTGATATGGGCATCGTCATCTCAATTCCTTCGAAGATGTGTTGCGATAACAAGAGTGCTATCTATATTGCAAGCAACCACACCTTCCACGAGCGTACTAAACACATTGAGATGGATTGCCACTATGTTCGAGATGAATACCTAAAAGGAACCATAGCACTGCCCTATGTCACATCCGAGTACCAGTTGGCGGACTTTTTCACCAAAGCTCTTGCTGCTCCTCGTTTCATGTTTCTTCTCAACAAGCTTTCCGTTGTATCCCCGTAAAGCTTGAGGGAGGGTGTTAAAATATATGTAATACCTATATTTATATATATATATATAATATAGTTCTCATTCACTACCCGATAAGGGGTAGTTTCGTAATCTCGCCCAATAGGGGCATTTTAGACTTTTTCCTTTTCTTCTTTTTTCCTTTTTCTTTTTCTATTTTTTCCTTTTTCTTTTTTGTCTTTTTTTATTTCTTTTTATGCATTTAATGCACAGCCATTGGGGGCCCCAACAAAGAGTCGTTGGGCCCCCAACGGTCACAATTGTGACCGTTGGGAGCCCAACGACTCCTTGTTGGGACTCCCAATGGTCCCTCTCTCTTGCTTTTCTCTAACTCTTCCTCACTCCTCTCTTGCCTATAAATAAGTGGGGTCTCCCCCTTTGTAAAGTGTGGCTTCTTCAAGCCCTTTTGTGCATTTATAAGATTTTATGCTTTCTAGCCATTATTGGCTTTTGTGTATGTCCTCTTTTGGACTTGTTCTTTGATTTCTATGTGTGAATGTCCATTGTAGGACATACATTTCTTTTCCGCATATTTCATTACATGGTATCAGAGCCTTGGTTGTGCTCTTGATTCATATTGCTAGTTGTCTTGTTTTATCTCTCTTTGTTTGTCCTCCATTCTTGATTATATAATGGAAGGAGAACAAAAGATTGATCTCTCCTTCAAGCTCAATGGTACTAACTACATGATGTGGGCCGCCGCCATGGAGAACAACCTCAAAGGTAAAAAGCTTTGGGGATACGTTATGGGCACCATTAGGGAACCTCAACTTCAACTTACGAAAATTGATGGTGATCAAGAAAAAGCTCTAGAAGGAAATGCTCGCATGAAAGCTATTGAAGATCACCAATCCAAGGTAGAAGATTGGGAAAGTAAGCATGCAAAAATTCTTGCATGGTTCATGAACAACGTGGAGTTAAAGATTTGCGCCAACATTCCTAAATTCCGCCTAGCAAATGAAGCATGGTTCTTTATGAAAGGTATGTATACCCAAAAAGACCTTGCTCGTCAATTCTTCATCCAAGAAAAAATTCGTACCATTAAGCAAGGTGAAATGAGTGTAAGAGATTACTATAGCACTCTTGGCCCTTTGTGGGATGAGCTATCCCTTCTTGAACCCAAATGGGTATCAAGTGAAGATGTTGAAATGAGGAGAGAACAAATGGAGAAAGAACACTTTTTCCAATTTTTACATGGGCTTAGGCCCGAATATGAACAAGTTAGGTCCTCCCTCCTTCATAGATCCAAACCACTTCCATTGGAAGATGGCATAGCCGAAATATGCCAAGAAGAAACACGTCTTGGCATGATTAAAGGAGGAGATGAAGTTCTTGCCGTGTCTAAACCCGACAATCATATGAAAGCATATAAGCCTCCACACTTTGGGAGGCAAAATAACTATAATGGCAATTATAGGAAAGCCATTTGCCATCATTGTCAAGAACCGGGTCATATAAGACCTAATTGTCCAAAGATAAATGAACCTCCAAAAGGTAAAGTTGCTATTATTGAAGAAATCCCACAAAAGAAGGAGGAGACAATGAAAGGGAAAGAGTCCTTCTCCCTTGCTCAACTATCCAAAGCACTACAAATTCTACTCAAGTCGCCATCAACTTCGGGAGCCGCCATTGCCTCTTCTTCTCCTCCAGGTACGCCTTCTTGGATCCTTGACTCTGGAGCATCTTTTCATATGACCCCTATTGAAAATGGACTATCCAATGTATGTAGCAACTCCAAAAATTCCTTTGTTTCTACCGCCGATGGTACCTCTTTACAAGTTAAAAGTTTTGGAACCTTAGATTTTTCAAAAGATTTTTTTGTGCCAAATGTAAGAGTAGTACCTCAACTTAATTTAAATCTTTTATCGGTCTCCCAAATATGTGATCATGGATGTGAAATCTCCTTCTCAACCAAGGATTGTTCTATACAGGATCTCCAGTCCGGGAAGCGGATTGGGCAAGGCCATAGGAGGGGAGATCTCTACTACATGACCCACTTGAAACTTCCTACTAACTCATTTTGTAATCATGTCCAAGATAAAAATATAGAAACTTGGCATCAAAGACTTGGACATCCAAGCTTCTAAAAAATGTACTCCTTTCCCTTTGGAAAGAAATTTTGTAATGAGAAACATTTTGTTTGCAAGAGTTGTATTTTTGGAAAAATGAAATCCACCCCATTTCCAAAGAGAACATTTGTGTCAAAAAGACCCTTTGAATTAGTTCATTCGGATGTTTGGGGTCCTTCTCCGGTCATATCAAAAGGAGGATACTCATATTATGTTACTTTCATTGATGATTTCACTCGATATGTGTGGATCTATTTTCTCAATCTAAAATCCGAAGTTTTTAACTTCTTTAAAAAATTTCATATGATTGTCAAAAATCAATTTTCAACTAATATCTCCATTCTTCGATCCGACTCCGGTGGAGAATATCTATCAAATGAATTTCAAGAATATTTGGAAACCAATGGAATTTGTCATCAAAGGTCATGTCCTAGGACTCCCCAACAAAACGGTCTAGCCGAAAGAAAGCATAGACACATCTTGGAAACCACTAGGACTCTTCTTATTTCCAAAGAAATTCCAAAATGCTATTGGGCCGAAGCCGCCTTAACCTCCACTTATTTGATAAATAGAATGATATCCTCATCCCTACAAAATATATCTCCATATGAAAAACTTTTTGAAAGAACACCCGATTTTAATAGGTTAAGAATTTTTGGGTGTAAGTGCTTTGTCCTTACACATAAAAGAGATAAGTTATCTCCCAAGGCTATCGAATGTGTGTTCTTAGGATACGGAGAAAATCAAAAGGGTTTTAGGTGCTTCGATCCCAAAAGCAACAAACTATATGTATCCAAAGATGTTACATTTTTAGAAAATGAGAACGGTTTTGAGAAAAATAAAGATATTGATGAAAGCGAATATGCTTTCTTATTTGATCTTCTCTCTCAAGAAGATATGACTCCTCACGAAGAGGATGTTCCTAATGATTTAGAGGATACTCCTCTTAGTAATGTTGAAAATGCAAGTAATGATGTTGAAAATAGGTCCATTCAAACCTATGCTAGGCGTGGTCAAGAAACTCCCATTAGCGCTTTAGAAAAATATTCTCAAAATTCCAACATAGAAGAAACCTCTTTAAGGAGATCTAGCCGGATCTCCAATCCTCCTAATAGGTTTGTTTCCTATGAGTCCCTAACACCTAAATATAGGGCATGCCTAATTGCATTACACTCTTATCATGAACCATCACACTATAATGAAGCCAAAAACATTCCTCAATGGGTTGAGGCCATGAAACTTGAACTTAGTGCCCTTGAAAAGGCTAAAACTTGGGAAATAACCTCATTACCCACTGGAAAGAAGTCTATTGGATGTAGATGGGTCTTCAAAATTAAAACTAAAAGTGATGGGTCATTATAACGTTATAAAGCTAGGTTGGTAGCCAAAGGATATGCTCAAGAGTACGGAATAGACTATGAAGAAACCTTTGCTCCCGTAGCTAGAATGACTAGTGTTAGGACTCTTATTGCGGTTGCATCCGTTAAAAAATGGCCTATCTATCAATTGGATGTTAACAACGCATTTCTTAATGGCGAACTAAGTGAAGAGGTCTATATGGATCCTCCACCAGGAGTATCTATTGGTGAAAACAAAATTTTTAAACTAAAAAAGGCACTATATGGGTTAAAACAAGCTCCAAAAGCTTGGCATGACAGATTTAGTACTGTAATGACTAGCTTAAATTTTCGTTCATGTTATACTGACACTGCGTTATTTGTGAAAAGTGCAGGGTCCTCTGTAGTTATTCTACTACTATATGTTGATGATATGATCATCACTGGAAGTGATGAGCAAGGAATCCATGATATTAAAAAAATTTTAAAAGAAAATTTTGACATGTCTGACCTTGGTTTCTTAAGATATTTTCTAGGTATTGAAGTTGCATATTCACCTCGAGGGTACATCCTCTCTCAGATGAAACTTGCTGCTGACATCTGTGCCAAGTCTGGAATTTCGGATGATAAGAAGACAGAAACCCCTGAGGTTATCAATGCAAAGCTGAGACTGGAAGATGGGACACTTCTTGAGAATCCTACTCCCTACCGTCAACTCGTTGGGTCTCTGACATACTTATCCATCACTCGGCCAGACATAGCTCATGCAGTTCACTCCGTCAGTCAGTTTCAACATGCACCTACAACTGTGCACATGAGTGCAGTCTTAAGAATTGTCAGATATATTAAAAACACCATAACTAAGGGAGTTTTTCTTTCCTCTTCATCATCCCTTGATTTAATTGCTTATACAGATGCTGATTGAGGAGGAAATCCCAATGATAGAGTCTCAACCACTGGTTTTTGTGTTTTCCTAGGTGACTCTATGATTTCTTGGAGATGCAAGAAGCAGCATAAAGTATCATTGTCCTCAACTGAAGCGGAATATCGTGCAATGGCCACTACAACCATGGAGCTTGTGTGGCTTAGAAGTCTCCTCTGTGATATGGGCATCGTCATCTCAATTCCTTCGAAGATGTGTTGCGATAACAAGAGTGCTATCTATATTGCAAGCAACCACACCTTCCACGAGCGTACTAAACACATTGAGATGGATTGCCACTATGTTCGAGATGAATACCTAAAAGGAACCATAGCACTGCCCTATGTCACATCCGAGTACCAGTTGGCGGACTTTTTCACCAAAGCTCTTGCTGCTCCTCGTTTCATGTTTCTTCTCAACAAGCTTTCCGTTGTATCCCCGTAAAGCTTGAGGGAGGGTGTTAAAATATATGTAATACCTATATTTATATATATATATATAATATAGTTCTCATTCACTACCCGATAAGGGGTAGTTTCGTAATCTCGCCCAATAGGGGCATTTTAGACTTTTTCCTTTTCTTCTTTTTTCCTTTTTCTTTTTCTATTTTTTCCTTTTTCTTTTTTGTCTTTTTTTATTTCTTTTTATGCATTTAATGCACAGCCATTGGGGGCCCCAACAAAGAGTCGTTGGGCCCCCAACGGTCACAATTGTGACCGTTGGGAGCCCAACGACTCCTTGTTGGGACTCCCAATGGTCCCTCTCTCTTGCTTTTCTCTAACTCTTCCTCACTCCTCTCTTGCCTATAAATAAGTGGGGTCTCCCCCTTTGTAAAGTGTGGCTTCTTCAAGCCCTTTTGTGCATTTATAAGATTTTATGCTTTCTAGCCATTATTGGCTTTTGTGTATGTCCTCTTTTGGACTTGTTCTTTGATTTCTATGTGTGAATGTCCATTGTAGGACATACATTTCTTTTCCGCATATTTCATTACATTAAGTGCCAAATTTAAACTGTGTGCTGCATAAGGAGTCCAAAAAATATGTGAATATGTATCTTCACTTGCCAAATTCATTCATGCACAACTGCAAACTGGAGCATTGTCAGTAATGATTTCCACCACACTTTCTTCACCCACTTCTTTTATCACTTCGATAAATAATCTCTTTAAATATTCAACATCTTTATACTCCCCGGATACGTCAACAATCTTCAAAAAGATTGGCCCATGAAGTGAGTAAGCAATGAAGTATATCAGTGGTCGCCTTTGTATATCAGTCCACCCATCAGAAACAATAGACACTCTATGTCGTTTACATACAAATTTTTTGGTCTCTAACATGTCTTCAATTCTATTTTTTTCCTCTGCAAGAACGACTGTTTTTAGTTCTTTTGAACTAGGAGGCACATAACCACTCAAATTACAATTAGCCAAATATGTAATCATATCTTTCTGGTATGGACTTCTAGCTATATTAAAAGGAATTGAGCTTGAGTAAAAGAATCGACCAATCTTTTTATCAATTTCTGCTCTTGCCATGTTTTTGAATGACGCTTGTATTGTTTTATTGTTTTTCATCTTTCTTTTCTTCAAAAGCTCTTCTTGTACATCACTAGCAATAGAAAAAGGCAGATTAATCGAATCACTTCTCATCTATGCAATTTTCTTCTTTTCAGCTTCCTCTTGTTCTTTCTTTAATTGCTTTAACAAGTCTTTGTCAACCCCAGAACACGCCCTAATTCCTTGACCACGAATATACAAAAGATGTGCTTTCACACGCGTATAAGAACCCGTAAAAGCACTCTTACATAGATTACAATGAAACTGCACATTCCCACCACCACCAGTAGCTTTTATCCCTTTTGTCACAAGCCTCCAAAGTGGTTGAGAAACTTCTAATTCAGGGTTAGAACTTGAACCAACTGTATTGACACTGCCACTAGAACTCGCCATTATATCTGAAAAGTGAAAAGTGAAAAGTGAAAAGTGAAAAGTGAAAAGTGAAAAGTGAAAAGTGAAAAGAAAATACGTAAATAAAGTTAATAAACACTTCAAAAACATAGAAATAGGAGCTCCACCCCTCACTGTGTGCCTGACATAAAATAACAGAGGCGCCCCCTGCCAAAAAACTGCTTGTGGTTATAGTGAGCAACACGTGCCACAACCGCAACTGTCTGTGCCGCAGCTGTGCGCATCAAGAAGCGCATGCAAGCGCATGCTGCAGTGTGGCCTGCCAAACCACATGTCCAAGCCCTCTAGCAAGATGCACAAGGAACCTTGCAGTTGAGCTGTTAACACCGAGTAATGGGCACGATTCCGCTGTGGCAAAGGGAAAGCAAACACAAAGACCCAAAAGGCACCAACCGTGCAAACAAACATGTGCAAGCTCTCTGGCAAGATGCACAAGGAACCTTGCAGTTGAGCTGTTAACATCGAGTAGGGACACGATTCCGCTGCGTCAAAGGGAAAGCAAACACAGATCTGAGGCAGGAGAGCCCCCTGCCGGAAAACACGAACGAGGCAGGGGGCTCCATCCCCTGCCGAAAAATAGATCTGAGGCATGGAGCCCCCTGCTGGAAAACAAACTATGGTAGGGGCCTTCGCCCCCCCCCCCCCCCCCTGTCGGAAAACACGAACGAGGCAGGGGGCGGAGCCCCCTACCGGAACACATATCCGACGCAGGGGGCAGCCCCCTGACGGAAAATAGATCTGTGGCAGGGGAGCCCCTTGCCGAAAAATAAACTATGGCAGGGGCCTCCGCCCCTTGTCGGAAAACAAGAACGAGGCAGGGGGCTCCCCTCCCCCTGTCGTAAGCCCCTCTTTAGGGTTCAACCCTGACGCCGATAACATTTTGGATTCGGGTCGGGTTCGGATCTGGACCGACTCGAGTCCAAAATGAATTTCAAACATGGACCTTTATAGACTTGGTCAAAGTTGACCGAGTCTATAAAGTGGACGGACTCGGCCCAGGTGCGTTGACCGAGTCTGACACTTGTTGACCGAGTCCGCCCCGTGTCCGAAACCGCACCCGTGTCGGGGCGTGTCGACGCGGGTGCGTTGACCCCCTAGCCGAGTCCGTGTGACATAGTTTACAACATATGCTAATTGTTCGTTAGTTTATATTTCCAAGGTCTGCAGATCTAAGATGTGGTGGTTTGTGTCCCGCTAAGGCAAAGATAAATAATCTATACAGTACTGAAGACTGAAGTACATAATGAGGTTAGAGAGAAAGATGAACATGTATAAACTAAAGGAACAAAAGATGTTGGCCCATCCATAGTGAATTGGAAACACTCACACACACACTATTCTAATCCATAGAAACATCTTATTGAGAATCTTTTGAAAAATGAAAGAAATAACATAACATTTTAAAAGGAATTTTTTTAAGGAACTCTAACAAATAGAAATCACCGGATCATTCAAAGTCTAGCTAAGTTGAAATAAGTTACATATCTTGATGTGATGCTTCCAAAAATAAAAAATATTATTATAGCAGCAGAAATTTTAATCAGTTCATTAGGATTCTAGGTTCAAACCTAGTTAAGCTACACATGATTTAATGGGTGCAGCCTGACTCTATCATAATTTAAGAAGGAAATCTGATTCCCAAAATTGGAAGTTTGATCAAATCTACCTTGGTCAAGAAATGAAACTCAGAAAGCTTCTGAATTGAGACAACACCATAATTGATCATAACTAGCAAATTACATGAAAAGCAACCTAAAAAATGGCATACCAAATCCGGCCAACAGCAACATCATGAAAATGTAAAGAAACCCTTGAATCTGACGATCGATAAGCAAATCAAGTTAAATGACCTTAGCCAACCAGATCCAATAATGATATTGTTGATTAGGATGAAGATTATCATGATGAACCTAACAAACCACATCTAGATTTTGCACCAGAGGATCACAACAAGAGCATAGAGAGCGGGAAAGATTGAAGAGGGATCAATGTGTCCCATTGTTAAAATGTAAATATATAATGTCCTTTGTGGGATTTGTGAGTGTGTCCATAGTTATAACGACCCCAACTCATCCTCGTTGAAAAGTGAAAATATATTTTTTTTAAACAATTGCGAAAACTATACTCAGAGATCCGGAGCCTTACAAACATAACACAATCTAAACCACAAGGGATCTTACATTAACCATCAACCAACTAAAATAACTTTATTCATCAATAACTCAAGTTTAAGAACATTAATCAAATAAATATCAATAAAAATGAAGCCACACTGTCTCAAAGCAAAATGTCAAAGCCGTCACGCAGGTCTCATAGACTCCCTATGACAGTCGATCTCATCACTAGGCTTCAGAGGCTGTGAAAAACATAAAGAGCATAGTGTCAGAATCATAGATTCTGCGTACGAATTCCTCTAACAATTCAAATGGGCAAAAAAAGCATAAATCAAATTCATGTAACATTTTTAGAAGAACATCACTACAACAATTTCATAATTCAAATAACCATTATTGCAATTGAGAACAATATCATGCAACGATCAATATATCACCTGTAAGAGAACATGTAAAGATGAATGAACTAATGCAGAACAATTAATATGTATGATATCAATGCATATGCATGAATAACTTATTAAGTTATTATCACTGTTTTCTTTTGTATGCATGTCGCTATTAAATGCATACAAATTTAGTTACACTTTTCATTAAAACCCTCGGATACTCAAAATGGGTACAACAAATTTCTGAAATTCAAGTTAGGTACACAATTTGTATTTTATTATTGGGTTCCACACTTGACCCTCGACCAATATCATGAATCAACACCATCCATCAGAATATTAGAAATCAACATTTAATGTCGAGACAATAGGAAAATCAACATCCACTAATGCCACTTTCTTGGTATACCAATGACAACAGTTGTGTCTACACACTACCTCCAGACAAAGTGGCGGGATTTCTCTAAAATCGTGTGACTCTAGTGATTCTTTTCATATGACCCCAAACAGTAATAGTTTGTTCGAATGTCATAACAATTCAAGTGTGTCATATGTTTTCACAGTTGATGATACATCTCTTGAAATAAAAAGAATAGGAAATTTTGAAAATTTTCAAAACTCTAAAAAATTCTTAATTGTACTTGTGTATGCACTTGGTTTTTATATCGTTATTTGAAAATCTCTATATATGTTTTGGTTCTCTTTAATGGCATTGAGTGTCTCATAGTAGACTTGCAATTTAGATTGAGCTATCTCTCTATATAGCTTGCTTATATTAATGATGCATATAATTGCATGTGCATATGATTGCACTATATTCAGTCCAAGTTTTTCATCTACCATTTTTGGATTTGATTTGAAGAGATTACCATTTCATGATAGAACCTTTGTTTCATCCAGTGTTGTGAAAAGCGTTGAGGCGTAGCGAGGCGCTCCACCAAAATCTAAGGCGAGGCGTAAGCCTCGAGGTGTAAAGCGTAAGCCTCAATTTTTTTTTGAAAACTTAAAAAAAACTATAAAAAATATCTAAAATTATAAATAAATAAAAAGTGCTTTATTGGTGAAGCAACAACCAGCAAGAACTAAAAAATCTCAAATAAATACTGAAAAAATATGAGATTAACATGTAAAACAGTAAAAGTAACATTAATGCAACAACTTGATCTACATAAGTATCTAAGAAACCACTAAATTAAATTGATCTCTTGCCGCATTTGCAGGAAAAAAAAACAGAGCTAAAAAAACATCCAGAGAATAGCCATATGTAATAGAGAAAGCATGGGCCTCTTCTGTGTTCAATCCAATTTCAACAAGCAATGAAGTTAACTGACGCAAAACCGAAGCATAAGTGTTATCAAAATCCAAATAAAAAAACATTTACAGTTCTATAGAATCATTCTGATGGAGCTGAATCATTCAACAACAAAGGAAAAAGACCTAAATACTCAAATGTGTATCAACAACTTAAAACACTCTACCAAATATGCAGCAATCACAATTGCATAAATTATTTAGATGAAAATAACATGTATACATCTATGAAGCATCTAAAGCCTGTGGTTTTGATATATTTATATATCTACAACAACAACTACTACGCCTTCATCCCAAAACAATTGGGGTCGGCGATATGAACCAAAAAAGAAAATCATTCTGGGTCTTCCACATGAATCCTTTTCCTCCAATCATTTCTATCCAATGCCATGTCCTCGGTGAGGTTCAAAGCATTCATATCCTTTCCTATCATCTCCATCCAAGTCTTCTTAGGCCTACCTCGACCTCTTTTAACTAATATATTTTCCCATTTCTCCATCCTTCTAACTGGAGCATCATTAGGCCTTCGCCGAATATGTCCAAACCACCGTAAACGATTCTCTCTCATCTTATTTTCAATGGATGCAATGCCTACCTTCTTACGTATCTCCTCGTTTCGAATCTTATCTTTTATTGATTCTGAGCATGATTTTCATTAAATAGCTTATCAAAATAATCTTTCCATCTCTCCTTAATCTTCTCATCTTTGACTAAAACCCTTTGCACTTCATCTTTGATACATCTAACCATATCCAGATCTCTTGATTTCCTATCTCTCATCTTTGCAAGCCTATAAATATCCTTCTTGCCCTTTTTGGTATCCAACTTGTCATAAACCTCCTTATATACCTTATCCCTCGCATTTCGAACTACTTTTTTAGCTTCCTTCTTTGCTATCATATATTTCTCAAAATTCTCATTATCACGACTCTTACTTAGATTTCTATAATACTCTCTTTTAACCTTAATAGCTAATTTGAAATCCTTGTTCCACCATGATGTATCCTTACCTAGCGGTGCACCGCCTTTAGACTCACCTAATATCTCTTTAACCACCTTTCTCATGCCATTCGCTATCTTATTCCACATTGATTCTGAATCCTCCTCGAGACACCAATCAACTTCATTAACTACCTGCTCTACAAACATTCCTTGTTTAGCTCCTTTCAGTGCCCACCACTTAATTCTAGGATCTATCCCATGGTTGCCAGTTGAGGAAGCGGGAGCGGGAAGCGAGGCACTTTCAAAATTTTAGGAAGCGGGGAAGCGTGGGACCACTTAGTAGCGATTCGGGAAGTGTCTCGGAAGCGACCTAGGAAGCGTCTCGGAAGCGACCTAGGAAGCGTCTCGGAAGCGAGGGGGAAGCGAAAAAAATAAAAATAAAAAATAAAAAATACAAAAAAATTGAAAAAACAGGGGAAGCGTGGGGGAAGCGAGGGGGAAGCGTGGGGGAAGCGAGGGGAAGCATGATGGGAAGCGTGTCCCCCATTAAAGGGAAACACGCTTCCCAAAAAAGGGGGACGCTTCCCCCCCACGCTTCGGAAGTGCGAGGTTTCGCGCTTCCGAAGCACGCTTCGGGGAAGCGCGCTTCCCCTTTTAGCTAGAAGCTTCCGGTAACCCTGATCTATCCTATGTCTATCTCTTTTACGACATTTTCTAATTCTAAGATCTAAAATTAAGACTATGTTGTGTAGCTACACTTTCTCCCGGTATAACCTTACAATCGATGCAACAACCCCTATCTCTTTTTCTAAGTAGGAAAAAATCTATCTGACTCGTATTAACCCCACTTTTAAATGTTACTAGGTGAGACTCCCTCTTCCTAAACCAATTGTTTGCTAAGATCATATCATAAGACAAACCAAAATCTAAAATCCTTTCTCTACTTTCGTTTCTTTCTCCTATGCCATAGCCTCCATAGATACTCTCAAATCCATCCCTACTAATGCCTACATGTCCATTAAGGTCACCGCCGATGAAAAGCTTTTCTCCATAAGATATCCCTTGTACTACTCTATCTAAATCTTCCCAAAATTGACGCTTAATGGAATCATCTAAACCTACTTGAGGTGCATAAACACTAATAATATTAATAATATCCGTACCTAATACTAATTTAATAAGTAAAATCCTATCACCCTTCCTATGGACTTCAACTACATTATCTATAAACTCACGACTAATAACAATCCCTACTCCATTCCTATTCTTATTTATTCCTGTATACCAAATCTTATATCTTCAAGGTTCTATCACTTTTGCTTTCTCACTTACACATTTGGTCTCTTGTAGACATAAAATATCAAATTTTCTCCTACTAATAACATCTACTAACTCTACAAACTTACCATATAAAGACCTTATGTTCCAAGTGGCTAACCTAATTTTATGGTCTTGAACTATCTTCTTTACCCCCACCCGTCCAACAAAGTGAGAGAACCCTTGCCTATTTGACACCACACCCGGGCGCCGGTGTGACACGCCACTTCTGGGTGACGACCTAGCAACCCTTGCCCATTTATCACTGCCTCCAGTACAACGCATCGCTCAGTAGGGAACGCCCTACCGAAATTCTCATATTGGTTCATATTTATAGGGTGTGACTAAGTTTTTATGCTGGCTGTCACTGGCCTACCACAACCCTCCTCCTTTATTCGGGCTTGGGACCGGCAATGTATAACTAAACAGTTATACACAGGCGGAGTTATATTTATATGTATATCTAGTAAGTGAAAATCAATATTAAAAGTATATCATGTCATTTATATTGCATCAACTGAATTTGCTAAAGAATCTAACTTATGTCTACAGACTCAACACAATACACATGCTCTATTTCTCCAACTTCTGTCATCGTAATATATCAGCTGCAAAACACCTTGGGGTTAGCAAACTCGACGAGTTTAGTCCCTAACTAAGATATTGTTTTTTAACTCAGTTAGGGATCGATTCGATCCAACTCAGGCAAGTCACGAGCTGACTCACCGAGTTTGCTAACCATGCTGCAAAGAGCTTGAATCAACCTTTATCTATTGAAATCTCGTTGAAATCTATAAATTGTAACTTTTTTCTATTGAAATCTCGTTTAATCTATAAACTGTCACATAGGTATGCATGCAATAACATAGGAGAGAAGAGGCTGACAAAGGAGAGAGGTTCATAGACGAGGCTGACAGAGGAGCAATCTTCGTCTTCTATTTCTTCTTCTTCTTAGGTTGATAGATGAGCAAGAGGTGGGAGAGAGCAGAGAGTGAGATAAGGGGGAGACGAGAGGTGGGAGACAAGCAAGGAGGTGGGAGAGAGATGAGATAATGAGGGGCCCCGACAAAATAACCCTATTTTTTTGGTCAAATGGGGGCTTTGACCCCCATTTGACCAAAACAAGGTGAGGCGTGTATGCCTCACCCTGAGGCGTACGCCTCAAGGCGTATGAGGCGTGCGCCTCAGGGCTTTTGCGCCTTATGCTTGCGCCTCAAGGCACAAAGCCCCTCGCCTTGAGGCGAGACGCGCTTTTTGCGCCTTGAGGCACGCTTTTTGCGCCTTGAGGCGCGCTTTTAATAACACTGGTTTCATCTAAGGCCACTTGAGTTAATACATTCGGATGTTTGGGGTACCACACCAGTCATATTAAAAGGCAGATACACATTTATGTAATTTTTATTGACGATTTTCTATGCGTACTTGGATTTACTTAAACATAAACCGAAGTTTTTTTTTGCATTTTCAAACATTTTACAAAATGATTAAAAATGAATTTCAAAATGATATTTCCATTTTTCACACCAACTCAGGAGAATTTTTGTCAAAAGAATTTAAGGATTATCTCAATTTACATAGCATCACAGATCAAAGATCTTGCCCTCACATACCTATCTCATTAACCGAATGCCATTTCCTTCTTTGAAAAATATAACCCTAATTAAAAAACTTGTTAAATTAACTTCTGATTACTCTAGATTAAGAGTTTTTGGATGCAAATATTTTGTTTTCATTAAAAAAAATGATAAATTCTCTTTCCATGCCATTCCTTGTGCTTTCTTAGGTTATGCATATAATAAAAAAAGTTGTAGTTGTTTTGATATTAAAAATGAAAAATTATGTGTCAAGAAATGTATCCTTCTTGGAAAAGAAAAGTTTTTTGATTTTGAAAAGGCCAATGAATTAACTGAGTATTCCTTTATGATAGATTTGACTTCAAAGTCTGATAGTTATGACTATGAATGTGACCTTGATGATGGTCAAGATATTATAGATATAGAACAAAATATGATTAATGAATAGCAAACCCATAGGGACATCAATTGTTTGCAATACTCCAAACGTAGGAAATCTAATCTTCCATACACAACAACAACAACAACAACAACTACACCTTCATCCCAAAACAATTGGGGTCGGCGATATGAACCAAAAAAGAAAATCATTCTGAGTCTTCCACATGAATCCTTCTCCTCCAATCATTTCTATCCAATGCCATGTCCTCGGTGAGGTTCAAAGCATTCATATCCTTTCCTATCATCTCCATCCAAGTCTTCTTAGGCCTACCTGACCTCTTTTAACTAATATATTTTCCTATTTCTCCATCCTTCTAACTGGAGCATCATTAGGCCTTCGTCGAATATGTCTAAACCACCGTAAACGATTCTCTCTCATCTTATTTTCAATGGATGCAACACCTACCTTCTTACGTATCTCCTTGTTTCAAATCTTATCTTTTATTGTATTTCCACACATTCATCTAAGCATACACATCTCAACTACACTCATTTTTTTAATATGATGTCTCTTGGCAACCCAACATTCCGTACCATATAGTAAAGCGGGCCTAATTGTCGTCCTATAAAACTTTCTCTTCAACCGCAATGGCATTCTACGATCGCACAACACTCCAGTTGCACTTTTCCATTTCATCCACCCAACCTTTATTCTATGATTTACATCTCCATCAATTTCTCCATACTTTTGAATGATAGATCCCAAATATTTGAAACAGTCATCCACCGTTATTTCTCAATAAAAAAATATTTAGAAGTACAAAACAGGTCATCTAGAGTCTCTAAACCTCCCAGTAAATTTGTGTCCTACAAATCTTTTTCTCGCAAATATAAGGCATTCATTGTATTAATACACTCGTATTTAAAACCTTCATCCTATGCTCAAGCCAAAGAACATATTGAATGGGTAGAAGCCATGAGGGCAAAATTAGAAGCCTTAGAAAAGCTAACACTTGGACTATTCAAGATATTTCACAAGGAAAGAAACCTATAGGTTGTAGGTGAAACTCTTGAAGGATATAAGGCCAGATTAGTGGCCAAGGGATATTCCCAAGAGTATGATATATATTACGAAAAAACTTTTGCTCAAGTTGCCAGGATGACCACAGTTAGGACCTTAATAGCCTTAACTTCTGTTAAAAATAACCTATATTTCAAATGGATGTCAAAAATGATTTTCTCAATGAAAACCTAGTTGAAGAAGTATATATGAAGGCATCACCTGGTATAAGTATTCATAAGGGTAAAACTCTTCGTTTAGAAAAAGCTCTTTATGGTTTTAAACAAACACCAAAAGCTTGATATGACATGTTTAGTCATGTTATGGTCGATATTGAATTTATAACTTGCCTGACTGACACTGCTTTGTTTGTTAAGATTTTTGATGCAAGTATTCTTCTTCTTCTTCTTCTTTATGTGGATGACATGATCACCACCGGAGGAGACAAACAGGGAGTTGAAAATATTAAAAAGCTTCTTAAAAATCATTTTGAAATGACTGATATAGGTTTATTAAGATATTTTTTAGGAATTGAAGTTTTTTATTCCTCTCGAGGTTATTTATTATCTCAATCTAAGTTTGTTTTTGATATTGTTTCCAAGTCCGGAATCACATATGATAAGAGAGTTGATACTCCAGAGGTTGTCGACACAAAAATGCGAATTGATAATAGAGAAACTCTTGAAGATCCCACTCCTTACGGACAACTTATTGAAGCACTTTCTTATCTCTCAATTACTAAATCTGATATAGCACACGCTATACACACAACTAATCAATTTCATCACGCTTCCACTTTTGTTCACATTGGAGTAGTTTTGCGTATTATTAGATATATTAAGTCATCTCTTTCTCAAGGCCTCTTCTTGTCTGGTTCATCTTCATTAGATTTGATTGCTTCTGACTGAGGAGGTAATCCCAATAATAGATACTCAACCACTTATTTTTGTGTTTTCTTAGGTGAATCTTTGATTTCGTGGCGGTGCAAGTAGCAGAAGGTTTATCTTTTATCAACCAAAGCTGAATACCGAGTCATGACCACCACAACGATGAGGGTAGTCTGGCTCAGAAGACTGCTGACTGACATGAGAGTTGAAGTGACAAAAGCCTCACGCAGTTGCTGTGACAATAAGAGCGCAATCTACATTGCCAGCAACCGAACATTTCATGATCGCACCAAACATATTAAAATGAATTGTCACTATGTCAGAGAGGAGTATCTACATGGGACCATTGATCTGCCTTATGTTACATCAGAATACCAATTAGCAGATTTCTTCACCAAACCTCTCACCGCTCTTAGATTTCATTTTCTCTTAAACGAACTTTCGCTCATTGTACCGTAAGTTTGAGGGGGGTATTAAAAAGTGTATATACATAAATGTATAGGTATATATAATTATATATATATATATTATTTATATATTTCCTTTTTTTTATATCTTCATTTCATTACAATATCGATGCTGACTGAAGAGTTGATCCTAATAACAGGCACTCAACAACGGGTTTTTTGTGTATATTTAGGTGAATCCTTAATTTTGTGGAGGTGCAAGAAGTAAAAGAAGGTCTCTTTGTCGTCAACGAAAGACAAATACAAGGACATAGCCACTACCACAATGGAAGTGGGCTGGCTAAGGAGATTGCTGGCAGATATGAGAATTCAAATAACAAGAGCTTCAAAAATATGTTGTGACAACAAAAGTGCGATTTACATTATCAACAACCGTACGTTTCACGAGCGCACCAAAGATATCGAGATAGATTGTCACTATGTACGAGAGGAGTATCTACATGACAATATTGATCTGCCTTATGTTACATCAGAGTATTAATTGATATTCTTCACCAAACCTCTCTCTACTCTTAGGTTTCACTTCCTTTTAGGCAAACTTTCGGTTGTTATACTGTAAGTTTGAGGAAAAGTGTTAAAATCTAGATATATAATGTGTACATGTATACATAATGATATACATATATATGTATTGTATATACTTTGTTTTTGTTTCTTCTGTAATTTTTATCCTTTTTGTTTTTATTTGATTTTTGGTCAAGTCAAGAATTGATTAGCCATTGGACTAGCTCTAACCGTTAGAATTCTAGCCATTGGACTTGCTCTAACGGCTAGAATTATAGCCATTGGACTAGCTCCAAGGACTAGAAATCTAGCCGTTGGACTAACTCCTATGGCTATATTGGGCCTCTTATCTTGTATATGAAAGGGTGTTCCCCCTCCTTTCAAAGAATGCTTCTTTCATACTTGAGGGACATAATAAAATATTATTTTATTCTTGAGCCTTCTTTGTGTGTACCCTTTGTGGGATTTGTGAGTGTGTCCATAGTGACCACTTTTGTGTTTGTCCATTTTGGTTTTTGGTGTACATTTTGCTTGTAATCGAAGGCTCTTTTGTTCTTTACACCAATATAGGAGAAACTCTGATCATGTGGGGGACAATCAAAACCTTTCTGATCAGACTTGTGGCATCTCCTCTCACAACAAACACTATCCTTGGTGAACTCCCTTAGGGGATCATTGGCAGAGAAGAGAAAGAAACCCTAACCTAAAAACCAGAGAGAGGTGTTGGGTTAAGAAGAAGGGTCGGCCAAAGAGAGAGGGCCGAACTTCACTGACCGAAGATGGGAAGAGGTGTTGTTTCCATAGTGACCCCTTTTCTTTTTAATGTTGGCGCCTTTTCTTTTCTGTGTGGTCCACTTGAACCTGAGTAATGTTGTTGCCGATTTAATAGGCACCCAAACCACATCCCAACACAAGTTTAAATCCAACGGTCATGAGCCTTAAAAGTTTCTCATGGCATGTTACCTTCGATAGTATATATATATATATATATATATATATATATATATATATATATATATACATATACATATATAGTGGCTAGATCCATACAAACAAGAAAATGCACCACCATATATTCTCCCTATACATATATGGGGTAATATTTGCTACCCTTGTGGGTAAGGAATCGTCTATTGAAAATTCATGTTTTATTATTTTTTTTAGCTTTTTTGCACATCTGGTCAAAATAGTTGAAACTGACCCTTGGATCATGTTTTTCTGATGTGTATGTTGGATTTTACAAGGTTTGAAAAATCAATGGCATACAATATACCCAATTTTTAACCTTCAAAAAATCATATTTATGATCCAATGGTCCATTTCTACTATTTTGACCATTCTTAACACATCCATGAGGTCAGATTTGTTAACAACAACCTCCCTCTATGAGTTCTAACTAGGAGATTCCTAGCCTAGTTGCTTTGATCTTTAGTCAAACGATTTAGATTAGATGTATAATGTTTAATTTTAACATCTTAAGATTAATGAGTTGAAACTTGGGTGGGTCTAAATAAGAAAAGTCATAAATTAGATGCTCATGTTCCCTTTTTTCTCTTGGTAGTTGAGGTTGAACAACTGGCTCAAACCGAACTTAATACTAAGCCAAGGAATCTTAAACTGCCTAGGTTCAGGCTCAGCTCGGTTCACCTCATGTAACTGGTGGCTATGAGTTACTACTAATTCAAGTTTTGATTCTAAAGACTCTTCTGTCAGGTTTGCAATGCCTTGTCAAATTAGGTTTCCTCAAGATCCTATGAGTGCAAATCACAATAACACTGAACTTTTTACAAGCATGAGAAAATGCAAGTTGTGATTGTGGTCTCACTTGAGAATGCTTGAAGCTTGAGAAAGTTGATTCACTCTTATGACGAACTTTCTCAAGTGTGATGGCTCATCCCATTTGACCAAAGCAAGCATGCTCTAATTCAGCATACAGGATCTATAAAAGGTTGGTTAGCAGGCTTAGCATGATCCTGTCAGACGAAGCAGGCTCAGGGCCCAGTATGCATGATTGAACTTGATCCCAATGGCCAGGCCTAAAAATGTAAACAGTTTGGATTCAGGTCAGATGTGGCCAATACCAGATTCGACTAATCAGATGTTGCTTAAATGGATTTGGATTGAGACTCTGATGGTGAAAGGCTTATACCAAATATGCTTTGTTACATGTAATTGTGTTCGGATATCCATCAAAATCGGATATTCATTAGATGGAGTAGAAAAAGCAAAGCCATATCCGCATCCAATTGTAATCGGATATAGTTACTGAATCTGAGTAAACGAAGTCGGAAAAAATCTGATCCATTGACATGGTCTAATAACCCCTAAGGCTGAGTTCGTGCAAACCAAACCTAGGAGCCACATCCTCTGTTTCCTCATTAAATGAGATAAGCCGTCTCTCTCTCTCTGGTCCTACTTGATGGTGGGGAGTTGTCTGCTTGGGGTTTTCAATGGTTTTTCTGAGTTGGATCTTTTCACATCTCAGATTGACTCCGAACTCTCACAAATGAAGTGAGTTTTATGTCACTTCGAAACCCATGCTTTCTCTTGTTATTTTTTACATTTTAATTTTCCTGCATAACGTCTCTCTGTCTGTCTCTCTCTCTCTCTCTCTGGGAGGAAAATTTTGATTGCCGGGGTTGTGTTTATTCTTGTCTTGTACTTTGGATGAATCATGGGGCGACCAATTGTGAAGTTCAGTATAATGAATTCGGCATGAATGATGAAAGCATCTGCAAGTGACGATTAAGCAAAACAACCATGCAACTATGGTTTTTAGAAGCGTTTAGGACATAAACTGTTTAGGAGCTACTACTCATCTCTCTCTCTCTCTATATATATATATATATATACTTGAGTTCTGATGAACTACTAATCATGCAGGATTTTGGTGTCTTACATAGTGATGCTGCTTGGTGTTTGACCCATATTGGGGATTCCTTTCCAAGGGGAGTTTCTATAGTTTCTCATCTGCTTGCTTAGATATCACAGAGCTCTACTTCTTAAGGTGCTTTGTCCCCCCTAAGTTTCCTCAGTTCAGAGATTGTTTAAGAAATACTTCGATGGATATTGTGGGGAAGACAAAGGAGGACGTTTCACTTCCAAAAGGTCAGTAATGTGATACTAGCTAGCGTCAGTGTATATCTGCATTCTAGTGTCTTGCTTCCTAATTTTGTCGTCTTATGCCATGATTGTTATTTTTATAACTTTTATCTTCTGAGCATGACTTTCAATTTTTGCCTTGTTCACATAATGCTTTGTTTTTTATATCGATGCATTGAGATATAATGCTGAATGCAAACTTTGTTGTCAATGTTTATCAATCTGTATATGGAACTTAAATTATGAGATCCAATTCTATTGAACTAAAATTTAGAAATTTCATTAGATGCATGATGGGATGCACACACTTGCAAACTTTCATGCCTTCACAAACAGTAGATATACATAGACTGTTTGGGACATGGTTGCCAGTTGAGGAAGCGGGAGCGGGAAGCGATACGGGAAGCGGGAGCGGGAAGCGAGGCACTTTCAAAATTTTAGGAAGCGGGGGAAGCGTGGGACCACTTAGGAGCGATTCGGGAAGTGTCTCGGAAGCGACCTAGGAAGCGTCTCGGAAGTGACCTAGGAAGCGTCTCGGAAGCGAGGGGGAAGCGAAAAAAATAAAAATAAAAATAAAAAATACAAAAAAATTGAAAAAAACAGGGGAAGCGTGGGGGAAGCGTGGAGGAAGCGTGGAGGAAGCGAGGGGGAAGCGTGATGGGAAGCGCGCTTCCCATTAAAGGGAAGCGCGTCCCCCATTAAAGGGAAACACGTCCCCCATTAAAGGGAAGCGATCTTCCCAAAAAAGGGGGACGCTTCCCCCCACGCTTCGGAAGCGCGACGTTCCGCGCTTTCGAAGCGCGCTTCGGGGAAGCGCGCTTCCCCTTTTAGCTAGGCGCTTCCGGTAACCCTGGTTTGGGACTTCCCTGTTCAAAAAGCGATGAGTGGAGTAAAGAAGTAAAAGAAGGGATGGGGGTGAAAAGTGTTCACTATCATACATTTTTTTTTCACATCCTGCTTCCATGCTACTAGTCAGATGGTCTAAATATTTAATGTTTTTTCCACTCTTAGGAAATTAAAAATGATTCCTATCTTGCCCCTTACTCAAAACACTTGCGTGCTTCATTATGGGCTAGGGTCGGATCTGATCATTGGTGGTTCTTCTCATTGTTAACATTTAAATATGAACAGAGGGGGGTTGTTTTGACCAAATCTGACCCCATGGATACGTTCATAATAGTCAAAATAGTAGGAATCAACTCTTGGATTGTAGTTTTTCGACGTAAAATGCAATTTTATTAGGTGTGAAATTTTGGTACATTGTAGGCCGTTGATTTTTCAACCCCCGTAAAATCTTACATACACACTGGAATAACATGATCCAAATACCGATTTCTACTAACCCAAACATGTGGATCACATCTGGAGAGTCAGATGTCCAAAAAACATTAATTTTTTTAAAATATTCTAGTTTTTTACTAGGGGGTTCCTTACCCACGAGGGTAGCAAATATTAACCCTATGTATGTATGTCAGTCACAAATATCGGCATCGGCTATATCTTAGCGAGACTATTTCTCGCAATATTATAGGTTTGGTGATAAATCTTGAAAAAATCTTGGGTCTTAAAAAAATAAAAAATATATAAAAATAACAAAAACAAGAAAATATCATCTTTAGATAATAAAATACATATATAATAAAAGAAGTAAGTAAAAAATGCAAAATAAAGAAGAAAAACACATTTAAGATGTAGAAAATAAATAAAAACAGTAACAATAATTGATAATATCCCAATATTATCACGAGAATATCGTGATATTTTTGTGATAATATCACTATATTATCAAATTGGCGATATTTTTAAAATATCACTATATTTTACCTATAATATCGTTTGCTGAAAATACAGTGATAATATCGCGCGCCGATATCTGCCACTATTATATATATCCTCCAAATCCCTTAAGAGAAACTTATAAGTAACCTATACCTAAACATTGACATGAGCATTGATGTCGGACATAGTGAGCCTTAAAAATTCAGATACGTGGACACAAATAAATAAATAAATAAATCTCTTGAATTCAGTGATAGACCTTCCATAGTTCCATCTAGTGCACCATATGTCTGCTGATGTCAGGCATACATTTGCTGATGTCATCTTCTGCAGTTTGAAGCTATGATTTTGGATCTTCTTCTCTGAACAACTTTGACACCTATCTTGGTTGATTTCTTATTTGTTTCTTCGATTTGATCAATGATTTCATCTTTGTCTTCTTATATAAACTTCTCAGAAGTTCGTGTTAAATTGACCTACAATTTTCTATTGTGGCATGGGACTGCTGTGCCCTGTATCCAATATATGAAGTTGTCTTGTCACATAGATGGAACATCACCGCCTTTTAAGTATGTTTCTCAGACAAAAATAAAGATGGGCTGAAACTTTATGGTTCCTAATCATGCTTACGGGGGCCTGGCTTGCTAAGGACAGGTCTCATAGGCTGGATTAATTTCACATTATTAGATAAGATTCTTACATGAGTTATTAGGTTTCGAACATGGCAGAGTTGTCAAAGGAATTGCATAATTCTTTTGCACAAGTGTCCTAAGTCAATGTGATGAATCTGCGTGTTGACTTGCAGGAAAGGTGAGAAGTTTGTCTCCAAGTATCTTAGTAAGATAAGGTACATATTGTTAGAATACAGCATTGCATATGCGTATGGATCTGGATCTAGATCCAGATCCATATTATATGTACACATGTTAAATAGGTTTTCAGTAATGGCATTATTGTAATATGTATATGTTTCTAATTTATAATGCTTTTGAAGTGCCGCCCCAGCCTTTCGTGAATTGCTCCCTCTCTCTCTCTCTCTCTCTCTCTCCCTCTTATCTCCTGTGAACAATTCTGATATGGTATCAGAGCTCGTGGTGAAGGTTCTTCAAAGCCCAGCGTGAACAGCAACCCAGCGTAAGTTCCAGCGTGAGAAGCGTGAACAGCAACCCAGCGTAACAAAATTTCTGACAGATCGTGGTGAAGGTTCTTCAAAGCCCAGCGTGAACAGCAACCCAACGTAAGTTCCAGCGTGAGAAGCGTGAACAGCAACCCAGCAACCCAGCGTAACAGAAGTTCTGACAGATCGTGGTGAATGTTCTTCATCCTGAATCAACAGATCGTGGTGACATCTTCTCTTTTCTTCTGAATCTGAAATTTCATCTTCTGAAATTTGATACCTTTTTCCCTTCTCCTTTCAGCGTGCTCATCGTTCATTGGTATTTGTTTACCTTCTTCTTCATTCAACGACTGTTTTTCAGATTTGTGTTTGCAAATTTTTTTTAACACCAACGACTGGTTTTTCAGACCTGTGTTGGTTCAATCTTCTCCTAAACACCAACGACTGTTTTATTGTTGTTTTAAGTGTTCTTTGTGCGCCATTTTTGGTAGTACAAGTATATGCCTTATTCAAAGTTTACTGATTGATTAAGTGTTCTCAAAATCTGTTTTATTTTCTTCCCATTCATCTTGTTTGCTTATTCATCGTTTCACTGCTATGGACTTCTCTTCGTCATCCGGTCCCTCTGCCAATTTCTTGAGTCAGCTCGTTACTGAAAAACTTACTCATTCTAATTTTTTGACCTGGAAGAGGCAAATCCTTCCTTTTATACGGAGTCAGGATCTCGATGAACATTTGGGTGGGTTAGTTTCTATACCACCACGGCTTATTTTGCAGGAAACCAAAGATGAGAAGGGCGACACAATTACCATTTCTATTAAGAATCTAGAGTATACAGCTTGGAGGAAGCGGGATCAGTCTTTGGTTGCTTATATTACGTCAACACTCTCTCAAGAAGTGTTGGTTACTCTTTCAGATGATTGCACTGCGGCAGATCTGTGGAGTAAGTTGTCTCAGACATACTCTCAGATATCAGAAGCCCGAGTTATGTACTTAAAACATGAATTTCAAAGTTTGAAGAAAGGCTCCATGACAGTCATGGAATACATAGGTCGCTTGAAGAGTATTACTGATCAATTGGCTGTTGCTGGAAGTGCTATTGCAGATAAAGATAAAGTTCAACAACTTCTCAATGGATTGGGTCCTGATTTTGACATGTTTACCACAGCTTTATCCTGCCTTCCTCACTTGCCCACTTTTGACGACCTACAAGCGAAACTTCTCCAGCATGAGATGATTATGAAGCAAAGGGCAGAAGGAAATGAATCATCTCGTCCTCATTCAGTTTTGGCCATGGACACTTCTGTAGGTTTTGGACGAGGGAATGGAGGGCATCAAGGAGGTCGAGGGCGCAGACGTTTCGGGCAGGGAGGACGTGGTATCTTGCCTACACCTAATATTTCAGGGGCCTTTAATACAGGGAATCAGAGGAGAGTGCCCACTTGTTTCTTATGTAACAAAAGAGGACATGTGAAAGCTGATTGTTGGTTCAATCTACAGAATAGAGGAAAAATAAACAAAATTGAGAATAAATCAGCTACTGTTGTGGACACAAAAGTGCCATCCACAGATGTGCAACAACTTTTGTTATCAGCATTGTCACAGATGTCGATCAAGCAAAATGAACAAGGCGAATGGTATGTTGATTCAGGTGCCGCCACACATGTTACGGGTAATGCGGGTAAGTTATCTCACTTATTGCCTTATTTTGAAAAAGGTAGTATAGTTACGGGAGATGGAACTTATCACTCCATTAGTCATACTGGCAATGCACATATCCCTATGTCAAAGTCCTCACTTCACTTGTCCAATGTTCTTCTTGCTCCTAATATTAAAAAGAACATTGTTTCTGTAGCTAAACTTGTTGACGATATGAATTCTTCCGTCGAATTTACTCCCTCTTCTGTTTATGTTAAGGATCTACGAACGAAGGAGACGTTCGCTAAGGGGGAGCGACAAGGAAACATGTACGTCTTCAAGGAGATTTCTTCAGTGTCTTCACCCTCAGTACCAGTCCTCCAGTTGAAGTCGTCCAAGCGTTCTTCAGTGTCTTCGCCTTCAGAGTCTTTGTTTTTTCCTTCATTGAAAGTTTTTAATTCATCTCATTGTAATAAGCCAGATATTTGGCATAGTCGTTTGGGACATTGTAGTCGAGGTTTCGTTGAAAATCTTGTATCCGATGGTCTCCTTCCAGCATCTAGTTTATGTTCATCTTCTGATAATAATAATAAATGTTCTTCATGCGAACTCTGCAAAAGCCATGTCCTTCCTTTTCATATTATCAATAAAAGAGCTTCAAAGCCATTTGAGATTATTTGTTCCGATGTTTGGGGACCTGCACCTATTCCTTCTCTTTCTGGTAGTCACTACTATGTTGTCTTTATTGATTCCTATTCCCGTTATACTTGGATATATTTCTTAAAACACAAGTATGAAGTTTTTTAAATATTTCGGGAGTTCCATTCGATGGTCAAAACAAAATTTGCTTGTGATATTGTGCATTTACAATGTGATGGTGGAGGAGAGTATTCATCGAACGAGTTTATTGCCTTTCTTCGGGATAAAGGAATAAGTCGACAGGTTTCTTGCCCTCATACTCCTCAACAAAATGGGGTTGCGGAGAGGAAACACAGGCATATTGTCGAGAGCGCGATGAGCATGTTACATGATAGCAATGTGACCGTTAGTCTCTGGACAAAAGTTTTTCACATATCTGTTCATATCATAAATCGTCTTCCTATGACACTTTTGGATCGGAAATCTCCCTATTATACTTTATTTGGGCAACATCCCTCTTACGATGAGCTGCGTGTTTTTGGTTGTGTATGTTATGTACATATTGATTCATCTCTGCGAAATAAGTTTCAGGATAAGGCTGTCAAGTGCAGATTTGTTGGGTATGCAGATGAATACAAAGGTTATCGATGCTATGACCCTACTACAAAACGCATTAGGACCTCCAGAAATGTTGTTTTTGACGAACAAAATTTTCAGGTCAATGACTCTGCAGTGTTGCCACCTCGAGAATTAGAAGTATATGATCCATGGATGAGCGCAGACCTCTTTGCTAATACAGGAGAAACATGTCAGACAAATTGCTCTTCTTTTGGCTTGAGTAGGGAATTGAATGACTCACAAATGCATGTTGAATTATCTCCAGTTGAGCCACCCCCAGTAGAACGTTTCTCTGGACAAATATACACTAGACGGAGCAAAAATACAGAGCCGAGGAATGTGGAGGAAAGCATCGCCAATGAATCGGCTCAAAGGCCGTCACGCATTAAGCATCCTATTCAACGATGGGTGAGTTATGAGACCTTCTCTCTTGATTTCCAGTTGTTTATGTCTCAGCTCACAAAACAGGATGAACCCACTTGTTTTAATCAAGCTCTTCAATCCCGTCATTGGACTGAAGCTATGAATGAAGAAATGGAAGCTCTTCATGAATGCCAGACTTGGGAAATAGTCCCTCGGCCAGAAGGAAAGAATGTAGTTGGCTCAAAATGGGTTTATAAAATAAAATATAAGCCTGAAGGAAGTATTGACAGATATAAGGCGCGACTTGTTGCTCGAGGATTCACACAACAATATGGTGAAGACTACGACGAAACTTTTAGTCCTGTAGTCAAAATGGGTACTATTCGTATTATCATATCCCTAGCAGTCGATCAAGGTTGGAGCCTTAGCCAGATGGATGTTAAAAATGCATTTTTGCATGGAACTTTAAAGGAAGAAGTATATATGGAGCAACCACCTGGTTATGCTGAGAAGGATCCTATTGCCTGGGTGTGCAAACTAAGGAAATCTTTGTATGGGTTGAAACAAGCGTCCCGTTCCTGGTTTGAAAGTTTTTCTATGCAGATTCAGAGTTATGGTTTTAGAAGATGCTCTCTGGATCACTTTCTCTTTCTTTACCAAAAGGCGGACATTGTTATACTTCTTCTTATATATGTTGATGACATTGTGAGCACTGGGAGCTCAGATAGTCATGTGCAAGACGTGAAACAGTTTTTAATGAAAACTTTCAAGATGAAAGATTTAGGGGAGTTGCGGTACTTTCTTGGTGTGGAAGTTGACAGACAACAAGACACATTGACACTCATGCAACAAAAATACACTCTTGATCTTCTGGAAAGAGCCGGGATGACAAATTGCAAACCAGTCAGCACTCCTGGTGTATTACATCAAAGGCTGAGCTCTGAAGATGGTCATCTTTGTGTCAACCCTACAACGTATAGAAGTCTCGTGGGGATGTTACAGTACTTGTCCTTTACCAGACCTGATATAGTTTATGCTGTCAATCAGGTATCCCTGTTTATGCATGCTCCAACGGAGGGTCATATGGAAGCTGTGAAGCGCATTCTACGCTATTTAAAAGGAACTGTAGGAGACGGACTTGTTTATCGCAAGAACGATAATCTGCATAGAGGACATACACTCATCACTTATATAGACGCAGATTGGGCAGGGGATCCAGATGAGAGACGATCTGTCTCTGGATACTGTGTTTATATTGGGCACAATTTAGTGTCCTGGAGCAGCAGAAAACAAAAGGCAGTGGCACGATCGAGTACAGAGGCTGAATACAGATCGATGGCTGCAGGCACGGCAGAGGCCACATGGATTAGACACTTATTGAGTGATCTTGGGGAGACAATTATTCGATCATTTCTTTTATGTGACAATCAAAGCGCAATAAACATTGCATGTAATCCTATCCAGCATAGCCGAACGAAGCACATTGAGATTGATCAACATTTCATACGGCAGAAAGTCGAGATGAAGGAGATAGAACTACGTCATGTTCGAACAGAAGATCAAGTGGCAGACCTATTTACCAAGGGATTAACAGGACGTCAATTTTGGCTATTGAAGAGCAAGTTGTGCATGCTCTAAAATCACGTACAACTTGAGGGAGGGTGTTAGAATACAACATTGCATATGCGTATGGATCTGGATCTAGATCCAGATCCATATTATATGTACACATGTTAAATAGGTTTTCAGTAATGGCATTATTGTAATATGTATATGTTTCTAATTTATAATGCTTAGGGTTTTGGTGGTCGAGCATTGAAGTGCCGCCCCAACCTTTCGTGAATTGCTCCCTCTCTCTCTCTCTCCCTCTTATCTCCTGTGAACAATTCTGATACATATATGATTAGCTGGCTATGATACAAGCTTAGTAGTCACAATCCTGCCTAGGACTCCTAGGCTACCTAGGCTACCTAGGCACAAGTCTACCATCTAGGAGCACCTAGGTGCGTAGCAAGTACCTAGGTGGGGAGGCACCATGGTTGGTAGTTATACACTGCCGGTCCCAAGCCCGGATAAAGGAGGAGGGTTGCGGTAGGCCTGTGACAGCCAGCATAAAAACTTTGTCATATCCTATGAAAATGAACCAATATGAGAATTTCGTTGGGGCGTTCCCTACTGAGCGACGCGCTGTACTCTCTAGGCCCGGAGGCAGTGATAAATGTGCAAGGGTTGCTAGGTCGTCGCCCAGAAGCGACGCGTCACACCGGTGCCCGGGTGTGGTGTCAAATAGGCAAGGGTTCCCTCACTTTGTTGGACGGGTGGGGGTAAAGAAGTTAGTCCAAGACCATAAAATTAGGTTAGCCACTTGGAACATAGGGTCTTTAAATGGTAAGTTGGTAGAGTTAGTAGATGTTATGTGTAGGAGAAAGATTGATATTTTATGTCTTCAAGAGACCAAATGGGTAGGTGAGAAAGCTAAAGTGATAGAACCTTGGGGATATAAGATTTGGTATACAGGAATAAATAGGAATAGGAATGGAGTAGGGATTGTTATGAGTCGTCAGTTTATAGATAATGTAGTTGAGGTCCGTAGGAAGGGTGATAGAATTTTACTTATTAAATTAGTATTAGGTACGGATATTATTAATATTATTAGTGTTTATGCACCTCAAGTAGGTTTAGATGATTCCATTAAGCATCAATTTTGGGAAGATTTAGATGGAGTAGTACAAGAGACATCTTATGGAGAAAAGCTTTTCATCGGCGGTGACCTTAATGGACATGTAGGCATTAGTAGGGATGGATTTGAGAATATCCATGGAGGCTATGGTATAGGAGAAAGAAATGAAAGTGGAGAAAGGATTTTAGATTTTTGTTTGTCCTATGATATGATCTTAGCAAACACCTGGTTTAGGAAGAGGGAGTCTCACCTAGTAACATTTAAAAGTGGGGTTAATACGAGTCAGATAGATTTTTTCCTACTTAGAAAGAGAGATAGGGGTTGTTGCATCGATTGTAAGGTTATACCAGGAGAAAGTGTAGCTACACAACATAGAGTCTTAATTTTAGATCTTAGAATTAGACAATGCCGCAAAAGGGATAGACATAGGATAGATCCTAGAATTAAGTGGTGGGCACTGAAAGGAGCTAAACAAGGAATGTTTGTAGAGCAGGTAGTTAAGGAAGTTGATTGGTGTCTCGAGGAGGATTCAGAATCAATGTGGAATAAGATAGCGGGTGGTATGAGAAAAGTAGCTAAGGAGGTATTGGGTGAGTCTAAAGGCGGTGCACCACTAGGTAAGGATACATCATGGTGGAATGAGGATGTCAAATTAGCTATTAAGGTTAAAAGAGAGTGTTATAGAAATCTAAGTAAGAGTCGTGATAATGAGAATTTGGAGAAGTATATGATAGCAAAGAAGGAAGCTAAAAAAGTTGTTCGAAACGCGAGGGCTAAGGTATATAAGGAGGTTTATGACAAGTTGGATACCAAAGAAGGCGAGAAGAATATTTATAGGCTTGCAAAGATGAGAGATAGGAAATTGAAGGATTTGGGTATGGTTAGATGTATCAAAGATGAAACACAAAGGGTTTTAGTCAAAGATGAGGAGATTAAGGAGAGATGGAAAGATTATTTTGATAAGCTATTTAATGATAGTCATGCTCAAGATCTTGGAGACTTCTCCATTCCTTTTCATGAGATAAATCGTGACTTCATGCGCAAGATTCAAAAGAAAGAAATTGCAGAGGCTTTGAAGAAAATGAAATCAAGAAGGGCAGTTGGCCCAGATGGTATACCTATCGAGGCTTGGAAATGCTTGGGAGAGAAAGGTTTAGAATGGTTGACAAATCTTTTTAACTTGATTTGGCGAACAAATAAGATGCCTAATGAGTGGAGGAAGAGTACTTTGGTGCCTTTATATAAGAATAAGGGTGATATACAAGATTGCACAAACTATCGTGGTATAAAACTCATGAGTCATACTATGAAACTTTGGGAGAGGGTGATTGAGTCTAGGTTGAGGAAGGTTGTCATGATATCGGAGAATCAATTTGGTTTTATGCCTGGAAGATCAACTATGGAAGCTATACATCTTCTTAAACAACTTATTGAAAGATATAGAGAGAGGAACACAGATTTGCATATGGTTTTTATTGATTTAGAGAAGGCATACGATAGAGTACCTAGGGACGTTCTCTGGTGGACAATGATGAAGAAAGGTGTTTCTCTCAAGTACATTAGTATAATTAAAGATTTGTATGAAGGAGTAGTAACCAATGTCCGCACTTGTGGAGGGGTGTCAACCAATTTTCCGATAACGGTTGGGTTACATCAAGGATCTGCTTTAAGCCCTTTCCTATTTGCGATAGTGATGGATGAGCTTACGAGATCAATTCAAGAAAATGTACCGTGGTGTATGTTGTTTGCTGATGATATTGTTTTGATTGATGAGTCTAGAGCTGGGGTTAATGCTAAGTTAGAATTATGGAGACAGACATTGGAAGCTAGAGGTTTTAAGTTGAGTAAGAGTAAGACTGAATATATGGAATGTCGGTTTAGTAAGCAACGAAGTAGTGATGGGAGTGTAGTGAAGCTTGGTGAGCAAGATATACCGGTGAATGATTATTTCAAATATTTGGGATCCATCATTCAAAAGTATGGAGAAATTGATGGAGATGTAAATCATAGGATAAAGGTTGGGTGGATGAAATGGAAAAGTGCTACTGGAGTGCTGTGCGATCATAGAATGCCATTGCGGTTGAAGGGAAAGTTTTATAGGACGACTATTAGACCCGCTTTACTATATGGTACGGAATGTTGGGCTGCCAAGAGACATCATATTCAAAAAATGAGTGTAGCTGAGATGCGGATGCTTAGATGGATGTGTGGAAATACAATAAAAGATAAGATTCGGAACGAAGAGATACGTAAGAAGGTAGGTGTTGCACCCATTGAAAATAAGATGCGAGAGAATCGTTTACGGTGGTTTGGACATATTCGGCGAAGGCCTAATGATGCTCCAGTTAGAAGGTTGGAGAAATGGGAAAATATATTAGTTAAAAGAGGTCGGGGTAGGCCTAGGAAGACTTGGATGGAGATGATAGGAAAGGATATGAATGCTTTGAACCTCACCGAGGACATGGCGTTGGATAGAAATGATTGGAGGAAAAGGATTCACGTGGAAGACCCAAAATGAATTTCTTTTTTGGTTCATATCGCTGACCCCAATTGTTTTGGGATGAAGGCGTAGTTGTTGTTGTTGTTGTTGATATTTAAAACATTATAATCATGTGTTGGTTATGTATTTTGAAACATTTAAGGTTTCAAGTTTTTTATTTTTAATTTTAAATACTTATATTCTTTTGAGGGTCTTTAGGTGATGCAACTAAGCAAATGTGATTAGGTGGATTTGAATGTTACAAATGATTGTGTTTTAACTGTTTAGCTTTGTTCATGAATTATATGTTCTTTTTTAGTTTTAGTTGTTTAGCTTCATAAATTGTTTTTAATATATTTTTTTATTTATTTTAAGAATTTTTGTAATTATTATTTTTTATTTTCTCTATTTTTGGTCCTAACTAGGTTGACTAGTCTTTCCTAGGTGTCGACTAGGCCTTTTAAGGGACTGGCACTTAGGTGTAAACTAGCGTTTTTGACTACTTAAGATACAATAGCCAGTGTCAAATTCAAACAAAAAAATTATTTTACCCTGCTCTGTCGGAGAGATGGTTAGGAGCTTTGCCATGAGCATTTTGTTTAGGCCTCCTTATCCTACCTTTGTTGTATTGCAGCATCATTTACTTTAGCACGAGAGCTTATTTGAAACGAAGGCTAACAGTCAGGATGTGTTATTCACTAACAATGTCCAATCAAGGCATTGGAAGAGTTCCTTTTGCTAACAAAGGATGATACAGGTATAACAATGCTTGTGAGAACAATTTCGGTTTTGCAAATAATTATAGTACTTTACCCTGTGCTGTTGGAGAGAAGGTTAGGAGCTTTGCCATGAGCATTTTGATTAGGCCTCTTTATCCTACCTTTATTGTATTGCACCCTCGTTTACTTCAGCACAAGAGCTTATTTGAGAAGAAGACTAACAGTCAGGATGTGTTATTTCACTACTAATGTCTAGTCAAGGCAGAGGAAGAGTTCCTTTTGCTAACAAAGGACAATACAAGTATAATAATGCTTGTGAGAACCATTTCGGTTTTGCAAATCATTATAGTAATGCTGCTGACTGTGGGTGATGATTTCATGGAATGGTGGTCATAGGCTTTCCAGCAACACCTAATATGGACCAAAGAGGAAATATGAATGTGTTAGTATTATGGACATGCTAGTAGTGAATCTTCTAATTCTCCCTTTTTTTTTCTTGAGCAAAGCAGATTTCCTAATTCTAAATCGCAGTGATGCAACTTTTCTTGAAAGTATTTTAAAATAGATTTTTCATTAAAAATTGTCTGTGCAAACCATGTATCAAATCTTAAATTACCGGTTCACACTAGTGGTGAAGTCCAGGTCGAACTCAGGGAACGTGTTTATAACTTTTGTACTCCACACAGAACACTCTTTTTTACCTTGAATCAAATGTAAATAAAATGTGCTACCCTATTACAGAGGTTCGAGCAAAAATAAAAATTATTACTGGCCAGTGGCCCTAAAAAATAAAAATAAAGAAGAGAAAATCTGCAGGGCTTTTTTTCGCTCGCGATTTAGCTTCCCTTGTTCGTACGGGCACATCCCTCGCTATCGCGCTTTCGTCAACAAGAGTGAACCCACCTGCAAAACACAAAAACCACAAAACACACAAACCAACTAGATTTCTTAATCTAGACAATGTTAGTTTGCAAAAAGTAAAGATTAAATCTAAAAAAATACAAGACTCTAATTATAACTAATTCTAAAGGCAATCAAATTTTCGACTAAAGTTCAATGAAACCTTAAAGAAAACAAGACGAACTAAAGAGATTCATCTAGCAAGCAGAAATGAAAACCAGCCATGCTTCTAATTTATTTTTTTGAATCCGAACAACTTTATCAATTCTGTTCTGGCCTGGCGTGCAGACCGAATCCAATCCTTACTCACCCGCTTTTTATTCAGTTCAGCAATCTAAAAAAATAATCTGTAAAGAACGATCTGCGCTGATTGTAAAGGCTATTCGATTGGTAGATCTGTTAATCAAATAGTACTTACAGTGGCTATAACTCTGACGTGATCTGGGCCCAATCTGCGTGCTGTCATGCTGGTTACGCCGTGGATCAGACCAAGTCTGGTTGTGATTAACGTTAGCCGAGTCTGACCCGATTGGGCTTGTGATACTGTGGGCAGCAAACTTTATCAAAAAATAAAGATAGTAAGCTGGTCTGATTGCAACAAAAAACGCAGATTGAATCTGCTGGATTGAATTGAATAAACCAGAAAACACAGGCTGATCAATAGCGGGTCAGATCTGCAGATTAGAGAAATATGGACTAGACTTAATCCAATCAGATCTGACAGATCAAAGCTATCTCTAGCTCAGATCGGCTCGGCCTGATATGGCAGATTCGGCTGGAAGGGCTGGGGACCGATCAGATCTAAAGACAGATCTGATCGGGCCTGCTTGGCTGTAATTGGATCAGGTCCAGCGATAAATTTTTCGGCCTGCAGCTAGGCAGACCTGAATCGGCTAGCTGCAGATTGGTCTGGGCAGATCAGACCTAAAAAATGTATACAACTAAACTGAATTGGTCTGATTTGATAGGATCAGGGTTCGGCAACTCCGGTTGGCCTGATCTATTTTGCTGAACGGATCTGCGCTGGCAGATCAGATTTGGGCTGGTGTTGCTCAGGATTGACAGATCAGGTCTGCCGATGATGGCATATCTGATTTTTTATTTATAGATTTTTTTTTGTATTTTCTTTAGGAAACTAATAAAAAAACTAAATCAAATAGAACACTAACCTCTATGCTGAAAACCAAAAAGTTTCTATATGCAATATCTAAAAACTATATGCATTCAGCAATTCAGAAACCTATTTTACATGCAGGAATGTAAAGAGAAGGGGGAGAAGAGACGTACTTGTGGTCGCCTCCGACGGAGTGGGGAGAACAGAGCGGTCTTCCATGATGTTCGCACGTCACGCATCACCTCCTGACAAGAAAAGAAGAAGCCGGCGAGGAAAAGGGGAAGAAAGGAAGAAGAAGAGGGAAAACAAAGAAGAGAGAGAGAGAGAGAGAGAGAGAGAGAGAGAGAGAGAGAGAGAGAGAGAGAGAGAGAGAGAGAGAGAGACGCCCCTTCTCTCTAATCTCTATTATTTATAGGCTCTAATTAGGTTTTGGAAGTGTTTAAAAAATTTTTCTAAAACACTTTCAAAATTTTCAACAAATTCATAAAGCCTCTGTCTTCAAAACTATTTTCTAAAAAAAATCCTGTTAGTAAAAACTGAATTTTGCTAAAACATTCAAGTGGGTCAACACTTATTTATTTTTCTATTTAATTGAAATCAATAAGTGCCCTGCAGGATCGCGCCAAACATTAATCAAACATGATTTTTTAATGCTCATTCCACACAAAATCATGCATACAACGTGTATAAATTATGCATGATCACGCAGCACACAACATACAATTCAAATGTTAATTCCACCTATGAGAATTAACTAAGACAGTTGAGCATAAGAATAATGTTGCTGTCCTGAGTACTTCCATGTAGAGTCTTAACACTATGTAACATGGACTCTTCTAAAAGGTCAAAGCACCCGCATTGCACCCGCGTCCGTGTGAGTTCGACACTTGGATACGGCTTCTGCAGTGTCAGGTGCAGTCAACTACACTGGGATCCATTTCTGTCCAAAATTGGGATCAGTTAACCCTAACGGAGTACAGTTATCTCTATAATGTACACTTAAATACGTATTCACACACACACACACAAAATATATATATATATATATATATATACCCCCACTCCCAAGTTTTTTGAAACTGCTGTCGCACCCTTCGCACCCACACCCATGCCCACACCCGCACTTATTTGACATAGGTCTAACACTAAAATTGCCCACAAAGTTGTTCATGGATAGTGGAGCTGCAAACTATGTGACAGGTAACTCAAATTTGTTCTTCAATGTTGTCCTTATATAGGTAAAAACACCATTATTACTAGTAATGGCATGATATATTATATTACTTACATTTGTGCTATGAATCTTGAATTTTTTGAAGATCTAAATACTATTCAGAATGTGTAGGAATCTCATTTCAGTGTATGAGAATAATTTCACTTTCTTACTTGACCTTAATTATGTTTTCTTGAAAGGCATGTCAACGAGGGCTATTTATGCTAAGGGATCACAGCGTGAAAAGACTTTATGCCATAGACAGTTCGATGAAGAAGCCCTAGGTTTTGGCTTTATCTAAAGCATATAGTGATGTTGATGTTTGGCACCGTAGGTCGAGTCATTGTAGTAGAGAGTCTGTATCATTTGTTTGTGATAACCCAGGCATATTGATGCAGCTTTTGAGTATTTATGTTATAGTTATCAATTTGGCATGCTGCATGCATGGTCGTTTACTTTTTCCTTCCGATAGTAAACGGCTTCTTTTTATATCATGGAAAGTGATGCTTTTCCCACAAAAATGCCACCTTTCACAGATCCATGTTGACAATGTAAACAAAGACTTTCGAGGAACTTCCCCACGCAACCACCCTCTCTCCTTAAGGTCAATGCACTCTTAAGGGTTGGACAATCCTTCCATTGATGGAGCTCTCCATTCCATGAAGCTCTGACCCACAATGAAAACATGTCCATAATATTAGTCAACAAGTCTTCTCTTGTCTGTTGCAAGTTACAACCGGGATAATTGCCAATAGGTATTGTCGCTTATAGAGTTATAGTTTCACTGTTTCCCCTTTCCCGGGTCAATACGACACCTATACAAACCCTAATGGTTTGGATTTTTTTTTTTGATATATTAGGGAGGATAAATTTTGATTTGTTAGCTGCTAACTAGATTTGAAATTTGGAAGGTTTGTAAATATTAAGGAGTTGAATGCTGTTTTCAGAAGATGTAAAATGACCCTCAAAATCCTAGTTAGTCCAATGTTTAGAGGGTAGTTCTCCTGCTTGTTTGCTCCCAAAATTCAAATTGTTATGGATAGCCAGGTGGACGGCTTTTGATTATTCACAAATGAGATCCCATTGTGAATAGAGAACAGATGTATGACATCCAAATAGAAGAACAATGAACCAGGAGGTTGATAGTACTTTAATTTCCTTGGAAATTCTAATAGCAAAACTGTCACCAAACCGTGTTGTTGCTATGTTTATACTTTTTCTTATTCATTCTTTTGCATTTAAAAAATAAGAAAATTTTAGTGATTTGATGAAATTCGAGGTTAGGACAATGTTTGAAGGATGCATCAACCAAGCGTCTTGCTTAAGCCGAATCTTTTATCATTGATATAAAGCTTACACACATGCATTTATTTTAATTTATATTCTCTAGACTCCGTGTGTGTGTGTGTGCATGCACATGTGTGTGTATGTGCATGTGTTTGTGTTCATGTATGTGTGTATGCATGCGCCCGCATGTGTATGTGTGTTCTGTGAGCTTCAAGAAAGTTGCCTGGGAAATACATATTAGATTATTATGTACATGTTTGTACGGATCCGTGTGTTTATACACATTTATGCTCTGGTGCTTATTGTGAACCTTTATTGGATGTGCATGTGAATGTGAAAAGAAGATTATTTTAACCTAAAGAAAATAGCTCTTTCTTCAACAGGAAAAGGAAATAATAAGCTGAATTTGTTGAGATCATTACATACAGATTAGATATCAAACAAAATACTTATTTGTAGGGTTGCAAGTGTATAATTCATGGGATATTGCTCCCTTCTAGTTGGGAATCTCATTTGTATTCCTAGTTCACCCACAACATGGAATAAAAAACATGAAAGGGACTAAATAGAAGAATAGAGTGCCGATAGAATGAACCAGACATGGGCTATTCAGAACATGGTGGAACATAAATAAGTAAAATCATGCTATGGACCACTGGCAACTTTTGTAGCAAAACCCAGCATAACATCCTAGAGTTTCTTTGTTCCCAAATAAAACCAAAATTCCATTGCAAACTTCTGAATATCTTTTCTTTCTCAGGAATTATTGTAACCATATGCCTCTCAGTATTCTATATTAAATTGGTTTCTAGATTACTACTTTGTATATATGTGCTCCATTTTGTTTCATTATAAAAGGTCAGACAGTTAATTATCCTTTGTCCTGGAGTCATTGTTTGCTATGATGAAAGTAAATCTTATTTATGGTACTTATGTTTGCTTTTCCGTAATGCATCTTTAGGTGCGGCCAAGTTGATGGCCACCATGCAATAACTATAAAGTGGCAATTCTAATTCTCCATGGAGCAAGCATTAGTACTTCAACATCTTTTGTTTCATAGTTTACAATTTCTGCTTGCAGGATTATTTAATTTCTTCTTAGTGATGGCATGGAAATTGATGAAATTTTCAAGTAGTTAACCTTAATGTTGGGATTATTCTTACTTTCAGCAACTATGTTTAAGATAATAAAGGAGATGTTGCCACCAGATGTTCGTGTTGCGAGAGATGCACAGGATCTTCTTGTCGAGTGTTGCGTAGGTGAGATTAATGATGACCAAATGACTAGAGAAGAATGTACTGTTTTTTTTTACTTGTGTTAATGCATTTTTTTTTCACATAAATGATGAGGTTTTATCAACTTCAGCTGGTTGAGACTTGTTTCTTTGAATTTAATTTCAAATGTTATTTCATTTTCTCAATGTGTTTTGGTGAAACTATTTAATTCATGGAGAGACCTGGTATTTTGAAGTTTTAATTTGCCTTTTCTCTTTTACCTAACAACTTAGAACTTGAAATCTTTTGTTACATTACAAACATTATAGATGTTTAAAAGCAGAAAATTGGTCTTATAACATTTTTAATGGTTTCCTCAAGTGCTCTCTCTTTGTTTTCCTTGTCCTTCTATAAACTTAAGAAGCATTACCTTGATACAGGAGATTTGTTTGCCTTGTAAGGCCCTAAAATTGTTGCATAAATTACAATTGTGTGAGTCGTAGTGCTGCTGTGATTTAATAGTTGTAAGCCTTCCATGAATGGAGGTGCTTAGGTGAGTCCATGCAACATAGCCTGACTGTTCCTATGTAGGAAGAATGCTGAATCATCTACTCACCTATTTTCGCAGTGTAGAATGGCATCCAGAATTGGGAGATGAGTGGTTCAACATTTTGAGAAAAAATAATTTCTGAAGGGAGACATTATGGAACAGTTGAATCATTGGGGATGAGGCCGGATATTTCAACTTGGTTTGTTTCCTTTCAGCTCACTGTGATTATGGGAAAGAGGAATAAATTGGTTTTGCAGTTTTTCAATGAGTTCAAAATAGAAAATGTGATCGTGATTGATATGTTGAATGCAGTTAGAGAAAGATCGTTCCTATCATGAGAGGAGCAAATCGTGACTGCATAAGAGGCTTCACACTGCTAAATGTATACCTCCTCCGTGCAACTGGATTTAAGTTTTGATATTTAGCTTGCACACAAAGGTATGGACAATTGGATTCGTGACTCGGGATCATTCTGGTTTTGCTTCATCGCAGCTGGATGAAGCATTCATTAGAAAAGCGAAGATCAAGAAGGGACATTGTGGAAAGAAATTATACAAGAGATTCCTGACATAATAAGTAATTATTGAATCCTCTAGATATGCAAATGCATCAGCACTAAAAAAGACAGCCTTCCAACTTTCATCCACACTTGATTAAGAAATTAATAGTTTTGATAAGGGTCAACTGTTGGCTGTTGTTGGTCTCATAAGACATAATTATGCGGTCAAGAACTTGGCCAAGTTGGGTGTGCTGGGAGCTGATAGTATGTAGCCAATAGACCCCCCGAGTGGTTTCCTTGCCCAAACAATTTGTAACATAAATCTTAATTGCTTGTACTGACAAGGACTGCCTAACTCCAGCTTGATTATCCAATGAAAGTAAGATATAATGGTTTAGATTGCAGTGGTATAATAAATAAATTGGATATGCTTCACTAATGTACAGGAGGCGATCCTGTCATACCATTTTAACCTTATGGCTGGATGCCACTTTTTGTTTTTGTGCATCCTTTGGTTTATCCAAATCAGAGTTGCAGAATGGTCTATGATTAACTCATGCAAACTTGGACAATCATTCTTCTTTAATATGTTTATTTTTTATTGAATGTCTCCTTGATCTTGCCAAGCTTTTTCTTTTTGTAAGTTGTCGACAACTTTCTTTTTCTCCTTTTGCTATTTTCATTTGCCTTGAAAGCTGGAGAGGAAAATGGATAATTATTCAGGATATTTTTTAGGTAACCATGGTTTTAGGAGTTGTGCATTTTATCAGTGTGCTGCTTGCTATACTTAGTAAATCTCATTTTTTCATGATCAGGAGATCATGTAAAGATTCTGTATGTTCTGATTTAAGTCATAGGATATTTATTTTATGCAAAAATTATGTTCTTTATCACAGCTTGTAAACTAGTCCCCACTGGAGCTAAAACACATTTTTTGATATTTCTTGTTATGCAGAGTTCATCAACCTCATCTCCTCTGAATCTAATGAAGTATGTAGTAAGGAGGAAAAAAGAACAATTGCACCTGAACATGTTCTCAAAGCATTAGAGGTTAGTTCTAGACAACTTCTGGTGTAATTTATTATTCATGTTTATGGACTATCTCAAGGCTATCCTACTAGGAGAGAATTCTATATGTATATATAGTTGGTTTTTGTGCTATAATCCTTTAAAAACCATACATGGTGGTAATGGAAATGGGAGTAATAACGGAATATCATGGTAATATGCTCTCTCTCTCTCTCTCCCCCCCCCCGTGTGTGCGTGTGTGTGTGTGTAACCCTTCCCTTCCTGGCACCCCTTGTGGATCAGGATTGAGGCTTTTTTTGGATACAAGTTGGCAATCCCATACTTTTGGGCAGTGATATTTTTCATTTGTTTGTGTCATTGCCAACTAATGCAGCATGCTAGTGCCTAAGCAATTGTGACGGGCCAAAATCTCTCTCACTTATGACACGTGATGCTTAAGTGTAATATCGTGTATTTTTCCATGCTTTTTAAAAGCGATAAATATCATTTTTAAATTATATAGTTAATTCAATTTATAAAATCATGGGAAAATAGTTGATTTTATAGGTGACGTTAGCTGGGTTTGGGCGAGGCCCAGAGCCCACTGACAAGACCTAGTTGAGCCAATTATGATTTGAGAAAATTTTCATTTTTAACCTTTATATTCGAGGGAAAATTGAGCGAAATTCATGTTAAATTTAGGCGAAATTCGGAGGTGAAATTTAGGTTTGTACACCGCTTGATGTGCCTCGGAATACTGATCGCGTTGGTGGCTTGTTTTTTCCCGAAAATTGTATTTTTAAAAAATGACCTGCCTCTATTTTTGACTTTTTTCTGGATTGGATTAGACTGGATCCGTTTCGTTTGATCCAAGTTAATATGGATCTGGACCCAATCTAGGATCCATATTGACTAGGATCAAGTCCAACTAGGATCCATATGCTCGATCCGAAATTCATCCATGGCCAATTTAAAACTTTAAAATCAACTTTAAATTAAAGGAGGATGAGATTGAGTTCTACCTGGGGTAGAACTCTACCCCATAGAGATCTTCCAGAGGGGGGTGACACCCTCTGGAATATTCTCTAGATTATTAAATAAAATAATTAATTAAAGGGATAATATAGAAGGTAGTGTAGAGTTCTACACGAAGTAGAACTCTACTTAATTAAGGTCTTCTAGAGGGGACGTCACCCACTTCTAGATTAGATCAACTTAGAAAAAAAATAAAAATAAAATATTAAAACAAATTATAAAAGGATGTTGGTCTCTCCCTCTAGAACTCGTGTTCTAGAGAGAGAGAGTGAGATAGAGAAAAAAGGGAAAACCCCAAAATTGTGTGAGGAGAGAAAAAAAGAAAGAAAGAGAGAAAAGAGAAGGAAGAAAGAAAATAAGGAGAAGAAGAAAAAACCAGTTTTTCTTCAAACATCCCTCGATTTTTTGGTCTTTTTTCTGAATTTCGATCAAGGTACGGGTCTCTCTCTAAGTTCTTACGGGAAGAAATATGTTTAAATCGATTAATGTACAGGTATTAGAGGGGAAAAGGGAAATCTGATTTCAAAACAATATATATATATATATATATATATGTGTGTGTGTGTGTGTGTGTGTGTGTGTGTGTGTGTGTATTGTCGATTTTATATATTCGTTCACATAAATGCCATTTTTCCTATTCCATGTGTTTGAAAACATATATATATATATATATATTCAAACCCATCGACTGTATTGATTGTTGTACATGCATATTACCGAGTTCATGGTTCATACATCAAAAATATGTTCATGCTATAGATTTGGTTGGTCTTGTTGTTGTTGATTATCTAAAAATATGCATGGGATTTTGGATTGTCGATTTTGATGTTCATGTAGCTAAATATACATGTCGATTTTCTTCAATGGTCTTACATGCTGAATATATATATATATATATATATATATATATATATATATATATATATATATATATATAGTCCTGTCGACTTTTTTTTTTTAAATCTTACAGCTGAACATGTGCATACGACCCTTATGTGATGAATTTTGTTTTAGCAATGTTTTTGAAAATTTAATGTAGTTCAGATTTGTTGAAATCTTGTGCATACCTAATATATATATATATATATATATATATATATATATATATATATATATATATATATATATATATATGTGTGTGTGTGTGTGTGTGTGTGTGTGTGTGTGTGTGTGTTCAAATTTGCTGATTTTTCTTAGTCTGATCAGATCTCCCGAGCTTCATTTATACGCAAATCTGATCAGACCTGCTGAATTCCTTAAGTATGCAAATATGATCAGACTTGCCAAGTTTCATTATTGTGCAAATATGATCAGACTTTCCAAGTTTCTTATCTATGCAAATCTGATTAGACTTGTCGAGTTTTATATGTATACAAATCTGATCCGATTTGCCGAGTTTCATAAGTGCGTAAATCTGATCAGATTCGCCAAGTTTGGGTGCACTGATGTGGATAAGATCTGCCGAGTGTAATCATTAGGCAGGTCTGGTCCAGTTCTGCCGAATATGTGTTTTGTTTTGATTTGTGATTTAGATCTGCCAGTAGAATGCTCATGCATCTGAATGCATTATTTTGTTTTATATTAGTCGAAATACATGCTCATGCATTTGTAAATAACTATATGTTTCAGCTTTATCTGATGTGCAGCCAACATGTTGTACATGTTATACATATAGTTTATGGTGGTCTGGCCGACCCATGTACATGATTACGATTACGATTACGATCATGTACATGGATCAGCCAGCATGCTGAAAATGTGTATCTTTTAGCATTGGTCAACCCATGTACATGGATCAGCCCTAATTGGCTCGAAAGAAATTTCTGCATAGTTGATTTAATACATGAATTTGTTCATGTACATGCTTAAGATTGATGTATGAATTCTTTCTTAAATGATACATAAACATGATTTTGATTTGAATGACTTGCAGTTGTGCATATCATACGCATGAATCTAAAATCTATTCGATGTTTGCATAATTGTGATCGTATGTATGTTTTGTTATTTATGCATGGAATTGATCATGATATGAGTTTTGCAAGCATCTGTTCGCATGCGTATGCATTTGACTTCATGTGCATTCATTTTATGTGTTTGAACGTACATTGTGAACATGTTTTGAAACAATGAGTGTGTTGCATGTTCACTGAAATTTTGCAAGGATGCATAAATCACTTTTGAAGTGTGTTGCTGGTTAGATGTGAACCAGGAGCATGTGTTGCTCCACTTGTTGATTTTATTTATGTATTACAAAATTTATTTTCGAAAATTTAATAGTTTTCCAAAATTAATTACACTGTTAAATTGTGTGGGCTAGAGCCTGAAATTGGCTTTGCATGTTGATTTGTAAAACAATTCTTGTGTAAAGAACTTGAAATTATTTGAAAAGGTAAAAGAGACCAAACAATGTAATTAATTTCTTCTTTGATGTCCCTTCTACAGTGTAAAAATTTTGGATGACGGTCTTCGGGGATCGTGAGGATACTAAAACTCCATGTACGATTGTGCTCCTGAACTTGATATGGTGGTTCACCTCCCGACCACGGTTTTAGGGAGAATCAACCATTTTGCCTGTGGGTGTTGTTGTTGACTCCGCTGTAGTTATTGATATACTAAGAAAGTGGCTTCAATAGATGTTGATTTTCCTGATGTCTCAACATTAGATGATGATTTCTAACGTTTCGATAGATGGTGTTGATTCTTGATATCAGTCGAGGAATAAGTAATAAAATACAAATTGTGTGTTAAGCTACAACTAAGAACCTAACTTGGATTTCGGAAAATTGTGCTCGTTTTGAGTATCCGCGAGTTTAAGAAAAAATAAAAATTAAACTTGTGTGCATTTAATAGGGACATGCACGCAAAAACAACTCTAATAAATAACTTAATAAGTTATTCATGCATGTGCATTGAATCATGCATTTTTACTGTTCAACATTAGTTCATGCATTCATGCTTATTGTGTTTCTCTTGATATTAGTTTCTGCATGATATTTCGTTAAATGCTTGAATGATAAGTTGATTGTGGTAAGTTATTGCTTGTGGTATTTCTCTGAAATTCATGCATGAATTTGTTTATGTTATTTCTTTTATTGTTTGGATTTTTAGAAGAATTTGTACAAAATACTTTGGTTCTTACTCGTTTTCTTAAAACTGTTTTACATGCACATATGCTCAATGATATCCTGACTAGCTGGCTGGAGACTGTAAGCCTTGTGACTGATTTCTGGGTTCTGATAGTGTAACGCCCGTGGAAAAAAAAATCGTGTCCGACTCGTGTCAGACACGTGCCCTGCACGTGTCAGACACGTGTCGGGGTCTGGGCCGCTTTGTCGGGCCCGGATCCGGGTCCGAATCGGACCCGAGCCCAACCCGAACCCGGGTTCTCGAATCCTCGAGAACCTGCGTCTTTTAAAAGATGCAGGCGTCTCGGGCGAGGGTTCAAAACCCTCGCCCCTTCTCTCTCATCTGCGTCGTCTCTCTCGCGCTGCCGCCGACGATCGGAGACGCCGACGAGCAGCTCCGTCCGGCCACCTCTCTGTCCGGCTGGCTTCCCGACGACGCAAGCTCCAACGATCCCCCGCCGACGACCACGTTCTTCCCTCTCTTTTTGCTGTGAGGGCGGTGACCTCCGACGACCTGCCGATCAACGCCGACGACCTTCGAGCACACCACCACCTCTTCGCTTCCGTCGCTTCCCCTGGGGCCACCAACGACCAGAGCAACTGCCGATCGTGCCTCCGAGCTTCGCTCCAGGACTCCCCCTGTCTGCTGTCGACTGCGCCGACCACCACCCTTGTCCCGGTTGCGGCAGAAGCCGCCGACAACCTTCGTGTTCTGACGACGCCCTATCCTCGGCTTCTCTTCTCTCCTCATCGCCTCCCACCCTCTGAGCGAGTGTCGGTGATCCCCAGCCGCCGACCATTACTGTCTCCCCTTCAGCCGCCGACGACTCGCAGCCGGCATCATTAGCCGACGACGACCGGCGATCCTCCCTGCAGTCGTCGAGCGCCGGCGACTCGCCGTCAATCGCCACTGTCTCCTCTCAGCTTCTCCCCCGTTGCTGCGGTCGTTCGAGGTATAAACCTCTTCTCCCCTCTCCTCTTCTGTGTTTGGTTTGGTCGACAGGGGGGCTGAGCCCCTGTCGACACCTCTTGTTGGCAGGGGGTTAACCCCTCCCCTGCCTTCCTTTTTGGGAGTCTGTCGGCAGGGGGCTCCACCCCCTGCCTCTATCTGTCTCGGCAGGGGGCTCTGTCCCCCTGTCCTTGTGCCTGCCGGCAGGGGGCGAGGCCCCCCTGTCGTTGCTCTTGTTTTTCGGCAGGGGGCTTCGCCCCCTGACTTATGTTGTTGTCCCGGCAGGGGGAGGAGCCCCCCCTGCTCGCCTGTTGCTCCTCGGCAGGGGGCTCTGTCCCCCTGTCCTTGTGCCTGCCTGTAGGGGATGAAGCTCCCCCTGCATTTGTGTCCCAACAGGGGGCGGAGCCCCCCTGCTCTCTTGTTCCTTCTCGGCAGGGGGTTCTGTCCCCCTGCCTCCTGTGTTTTGCCGGCAGGGGGCGAAGCCCCCTTGCTTTCCTGTTTTTGAGCAGGGGCTTTCCCCCTGCATTTCGTTGTTCTCCGGCAAGGGGCTTTGCCCCCTTGCCTTGTTCTTGCTGCCGGCAGGGGGCTGCGCCCCTGTCTTGTGTTCTGACAGGGGGTGTTCCCCCCTGCCTTGTTGCGGCAGGAGTTGCAGGGAGTCTTTGCTCCCTCCCCTGCCTTTCTTTATGCTAGCAGACAGGGAGCTCCTGCTCCCTGCCTCTGCTGCTGTTGCCAGACAGGGCTGAGGCCCCTGCCTCTGGCACCCTTGTATGCAGGATGCAGAGTTCCTGCATCTGCCTCCTGCAGGCAGGAGGCCTTGCTGCGTTTGCTTCTCATTTCTAATATGGCATATATTAACGATCCGAGCTCTCCAGGTTGAACGGTGGATCTAGCTCGCCCTCTGTGACTTGAGCTCTTGCTTGCCTACGCTGCATGCGTACGAGGACCCGCAACCCCTTAAGGTAGGGGATTCTTGCGTGAAAGGACAATAAACTGATAAATGCTAAAATAAGGAAGATAAGTAAAAGAGGATGATATATGTATACGTATAATATATATACGTATGTCTTTACCTTCAAGAACGCGGTTTCGCGATCCTTGTCCTCTTTACTTTCTTGCACTTTCCTTTTTGTCGCCGCCGCGCTATATGTGCCCAGGCTTTTCATTCCTGTCTTTACATTTCATGTCTTTTAACTCAAGGACGCGGTTTCACGATCCTTGTCCTTTTTACTTTCTCGCACTTTACTTTTCTGCTGCCCCGCGCTTTGTGCCCTGACATTTACTTGCTTATGTTTGTTTTGTTCTCCAGGATGCAAATTCTGGTCCTCCTTTACATTCTTGCACTTTACTTCCTGCATTTACTTGTTGCCCCGCGCTTTATGCGCCATGGCTTTGCTTCTGCTTTACTCTCCGTACTTTACTTTCCTGTGCTGTCGTGCTTGCTCTTGCACTTACCTTTTGCATGTGTTCGTCCTTACCATGCTGTTGCCCTTCGTGCATGTATTCTATCTTTGTCGTAGGCTCTTTTACTTGCTTAAGCTTATCGATCTATCAAGGTGCAACCCCCATGCCTCGTGAGTCATCCTTTACACTTGCGTAGTCAGTATAGGATCTCATACCTCACGAGTTGCTTGCGTAAGTTGCCTGCTGCGTTACGATGATCGAGGTATGATCTCATACCTCGTATGTAGCTCTAGCGTTCTACCCTCGCGGTGCAGCTTCGCCCATCGAGTCTTGCCCCTCGATTTGCCATTGTATTGGTTTGTGCACGGGTTTGTCCCTTGTCAGCTTGCACTCCTTGAGTGCAGCTTCGAGTGTATAGTATATATCGTTTCACTTGTCTTACAAGCCACGACACACACTTATGCACTTCGGTTCTCCAAAGACATCGTCTTAGGTGCAAACCTACTTTCAAGGATGTATAACTTTGTAAAGCAGTGATAGCGGCCGGATCTCCCAAATCGAAGCCTGTGGACTCAGATAGCCTTGTTTAGAAGCCTGTGCACGAGTAGGGCGGGGATTTTAGCAAGGTACTTGGGTCATCGTTAGATCGGTGTTGCATCACTTCTGATGCAAGACCTAGTTCTAGGCTTTCTAGTTCAACCAAGATTGTAGCACCTTCCTTCCTTCGTGAAGGTATTGTTGGATCTCTTACGAGGGATCCATGTTCCTCCTCTTGTAGTTGTACCCTTAGTCACGTACGATATGTTTGGACTACAAAGAGCAGGACGAAAGGTAACCTCTAAGCGTGTATTAACACATTAAGCTAAATTCTGTTATGTTGATATTCGCCTAATAGGCAGATTGCTTGCGATTGTCTAAAGGACCCGAGCACAATCAGTTGGAACCTGAATGAGTTCACTGTAGACTTCTGTAAAGCAGAAGTATTGGGATTTCCTGCGAGAGATCCGTACCCCTCTCATCGTAGTTGTACTTTTGAACATGTACGTTGCGTACTACGATGAGTAGGATGAGAGGTCTATGTCTACCTCGAACATGCAATGACATGTGTTTAAGATCACAAGAGTGTTAAATATGTATATGTAAATGAATATATTTCTGTACTGTATTGTACCACTTGTACAGCATACTGTACTGTATTGTACAGCATACTGTACTGTATTGTACTATTGTACTGTATTGTACAGCATACTGTACTGTATTGTACTATTGTACTGTATTGTACCACTCGTACAACATATAAATATCAATGAAAAGGGGAGAAGATATCATTGCCGCCCAACATTTTTTTTCTCTCTTCCCTCTTACCTCTCTCTCTATCTCTTGCTACGATAGTAAGGTGACTCCCACATCTGATTTCTCACATGGTATCAGAGCTTCCAAGCCATTTGAAATTATTCACTCTGATGTTTGGGGCCCAGCTCCTGTTTCATCTCTATCTGGCTCTCGTTATTATGTGTTATTTCTTGACTCTTTCACTCGTTACACTTGGATTTACTTTATGAAATCTAAATCTGAAGTGTTCAAACTTTTCAAACAATTCCATGCTCTTGTTCAGAACCTTTTCAATTCAAATATCACTTATTTCCAGTGTGATGGTGGTGGAGAATACATATCTCATGATTTTAGTGAATATTTAAAGGACCATGGCATCACACGTAACTCCTCTTGTCCTTACACTCCACAACAGAATGGAGTAGCAGAACGTAAGCATCGGCATATTGTTGAAACCGCGTTAAGTATGATGCACAATATTGATATTTCTTTCTCTCTTTGGACTGAGGCCTTTCACACTGCAGTGCATATCATTAACAAGTTGCCTATGGAATTATTAGGAGATCAGTCTCATTATTTGCTTCACGGTTCTCACCCTTCTTATGATGATTTGCATGCTTTCGGATGCATTTGTTATGTCCATGTGGATCATTCTTTACGTAACAAGTTTCAGGACAGAGCAGTTCAGTGCAGATTTCTGGGATATGCCGATGGGTATAAAGGATATAGATGTTATAATCCTATTTTGGGTAAGATTAAGGTGTCTAGAAATGTTGTTTTTGATGATGACCATTTCAGCACTTGTGATACTTCTCAGGTATATGAGCAAACTACTTATGATCCATGGCTTTGTGATACTTTGCTATATGACTCTATCAGAGATCCTGTTGTTGATGAACCAATTCAGTTTGAAGCAGACAACTCCATCATCCAGGATGCACCTTCACGGTTTTCAGGTTTTGTTTATGCCCGTCGAGGAGCCCCTTCAACTCCATCTCACGAGGCTCCCCCTCTTCGACGATCCACACGTGAAAGGCATCCTATCCATCGTTGGGTTAGTTACAACAATTTTTCTCTTGACTTTCAGTTGTTTCTAACCAATGTGGCCAAAGAGAAAGAGCCGTCTACTTTCCATCAGGCAGCCCATTCTCGAGCTTGGGTTGAAGCTATGAACGAAGAAATGGCAGCACTTCATGAATGTCATACATGGGATATTGTTCCTCGACCTGTTGATAGAAATGTTGTTGGTTCCAAATGGGTTTACAAGATCAAGCGTAAACCAGATGGTAGCATTGAAAGATATAAAGCTCGCCTTGTTGCACGCGGATTCACACAACAATATGGGCAAGATTATGAGGAAACTTTTAGCCCTGTTGTCAAAATTGGCACCATTCGTGTGATCCTCACTTTGGCACTTCAGCATGGTTGGTCTCTTAGCCAGTTGGATGTCAAGAATGCGTTCCTACATGGGGACTTGAAGGAAGAGGTGTATATGGAGCAACCTCCTGGATATAGTGAACATGATGCAGCTACATGGGTTTGTAAATTGAGAAGGTCTCTTTATGGTTTAAAACAGGCATCTCGGTCTTGGTTTGAGAGTTTCTCCATGGAAATTCAGCAGCATGGCTTTTCTAAGAGTATACTTGATCATTCTTTATTTATGTATAAGAATGATCATGTTACTACTTGGGTTCTTATATATGTTGATGACATCATTATCACTGGGAGTGATGATGCACATATTGCCTTGGTCAAGTCTTTACTCATGGCCAAATTCAAGATGAAGGACTTAGGCCCATTGCGATACTTCTTGGGAGTTGAAGTCGATAGACAAGATGATCGACTCACTCTAAGTCAACACAAGTATACTCTTGACATTCTTCACACCACTGGTATGATTAATTGTAAACCTCTCAGCACCCCATCTGTCTTAAATCATAAGTTTAGTGCAAAAGAAGGCCAATTATATCATGATTCCACTTTATATCGCCGCATTGTTGGTATGTTGCAATATCTTACATTTACAAGACCTGACATTGCTTATGCTGTAAATCAAGCATCTCAGTTTATGCATGCTCCCACTGATTGTCATATGGAATGTATTAAGCGTATTCTCAGATATCTGAAAGGGACTATTGGAGATGGATTGCTCTATCACAAAGATGAAAGCTTCACTACAGGACACCGTTTACTTACATATTGTGATGCAGATTGGGGTGGGGACCCTGATGAGCGTAGGTCGGTTTCAGGATATTGTGTTTTTATTGGCCCAAATATTGTCACTTGGAGTAGTAAGAAACAAAAGGCCATTGCTAAATCCAGCACTGAGGCAGAGTACAGGGCAATGGCAGCAGGGACAGCTGATGTCACTTGGGTACGGCATCTTCTTCAAGAGTTGAATGAACCTATTTCTTCCTCTCTGCTTTTATGTGATAATCAAAGTGCCATTAATATTTCTTTTAACCCTATTCATCATTGTCGCACGAAGCACATTGAGATTGATCAGCATTTTGTTAGACAAAAGATTGAAACAGAAGAAATTGAGGCTTCGTATGTCAGATCAGAAGACCAAGTAGCAGACATCTTCACCAAATGATTGGTTAGTCATCAATTTTGGTTACTTAAGGGCAAGTTGAGCATGATTGAAGATCATCCTCAACTTGAGGGAGGCTGTTAAATATGTATATGTAAATGAATATATTTCTGTACTGTATTGTACCACTTGTACAGCATACTGTACTGTATTGTACTACTGTACTGTATTGTACAGCATACTGTACTGTATTGTACTATTGTACTGTATTGTACAGCATACTGTACTGTATTGTACTATTGTACTGTATTGTACCACTCGTACAACATATAAATATCAATGGAAAGGGGAGAAGATATCATTGCCGCCCAACATTTTTTTCTCTCTTCCCTCTTACCTCTCTCTCCATCTCTTGCTACGATAGTAAGGTGACTCCCATATCTGATTTCTCACAAAGAGTGATGTCTCTACCCTCACTATGGATTGACCCCTTTCTATCGTGATTGTACATTTGAATAGGTACGATGTAACGGCCCCAATCCATACCCTTTAAAAATGCGGAATATTTTTTTTTTCTAAGAGTTGCGGAAACCTTCCCAGAGACCTGGGGTCCTCACAGTTCCAATTTCAGTTGGATAGCCCATCCACTACAAACGAAGTTGCAATTATCATCCATATCAACCAACTAAAACTCTTTTATTAATGAGTAAGAAAATTTCAAAGACAAGGTTTTCTTCAACTGAAAGTAAAGTAACAATTGCAGAAATTAAAAGAACTAAAAGACAAAAGAAAGAGCCACTATATCCTCTACTGAAGCTGATAATCCAAGTATGAACTCATCCATCCCCAGATGCATGTCCAACTTCACTGTTCACCATTACCTGTGAAAAACCAACAAAGTAGGGTGTCAGAACCGAAATTCTGAGCACAGCTACTTCTAAAGAAAACAGGTGAGAGAAAGAACATGGATAAGATTTTATGCAGTGATTTGAGTGAGTACAGATATAAAATTTGCAACATTTAAATATCCATAACTATCAATAATTGCATGTGCTCACCGGTCAAGAATAGTAAATCAGTACATATATCAGGAACTAAATAATTAAACCTTGCAGCATGATTTCAAGAAGTAAATCATATGCTAATACCAAATCATGTCATGATATCAAGAATGATTCAAACATGCATGATCTAATGCATAACAGAAAAATGCATGATTTCTTCTGTTATCTTTCATTTAAGTTTCATCTTTCCATATGCATGCCCTATTAAATGCACACACCTTTAAGTTCCTCTTTTTAATTACCGTGGCCCGCGGATACACCAAACGGGTACAAACCCCGAGGTCAAGTAGGTTCCCAAGGTAGCTTAACAAACAATTTGTATTTTATTACTGGGTTCCAACTTAGCCCTCGACCGATATCAGGAAACAACACCATTCATCGGAACATTAGACCTCCACATCTAATGTCGGGGACACAAGGGACACCCCATGCCCACAAGTGCCACTTCCTTGGTACCATAAACTCACAGCTGTGACTAACACGCCACTCTCGGGTAAAGTGGCAGGCTCTCCCTAAAACCGTGGCCAGGAGAAGAACCTCAATATCGGGTTCAGGGGCAACAACGCACACGGAGTTTTTGTATCCTCACAGTCTCCCCAAGACCGGATATCTAAGATTCTCATACTCCAGATGAGATATCCCAGAATGTATATTACACTGTTCTTATTCATTATTTTTATTTGAAGTTCATTTCTTTAAGGTTGCAACACATATGCAAAAGTAAAGTGAAAACCCCGCATCCTCTCTTGCAGGGACCCATTCGGGACTCCAGCCCGTATCAACCATTAGAACAGTGTAGTAATGTGCCAAACCATCTTATGTGGTTTAAGTGATGTATTTAAAAACATAAATAAAAGAAAACCAACCCCACGGCTCTCCAGGCCGATGATGGTCCAATTAGGCCATCGGTGCATCACATAATAAAACCAAATTAGTGTTTCATTCATAACACTAGGCCAAAGTGCCAAAAGCATGTGCACTTATGCAATCATAAACCCAAACATATGCATGTCATAATTCATTCATATGCATTTTCAATATGTGTGTGTTACCTACATCACATATGGGCATTAACCGAATCCATGTCTCCTTTTGAGTGTGTGAGTGTACAAGTACCGTTTCACACAATAATCAAGCGTACAGGTTCATTCATACATTTGAAACAATAAGACATACATCATAGCAGGGTTTTGAATACAAGAGAAATGTAGTACAATATGCATTTGATTACCCAATACCATGTACAGTTAATTTTGGATAGATATTAGAATTTACCACTCAACAACTTCTTTCCAGAACTTAAAGAGCCAGGAATGCTCTAATCCTTCCTGAATTTACTGAAGCCGAATGCATACTTTCATTATAATTAATAATGACATATTGAAATTACCATGCCCACATCAGGAACGAATCAAGTTGGTTATTGCTCAAACTTGGGTGTGAATACCTACACATCCAAACTTGACCGAAACTAATTCGGAGATCACAGTTGCACTTCTACATAAAGAAGATTGCTCCCCATTCCAAATCCCAAGGTCCTAAGACAGTTCTTGCCTATAGCATGCTATCAACTAGATTCAAGCATGTTCTGATGAAAGCTCTTTTGAGTTTTTTTTTTTTCAAGAAAACCACTTATTTATAAGTTCTAGAGAAAACTCTTGACAATTTAGCGTAAGACTGGTATCAATGACTTGTGAAAACCCATAAAGAGAGTGCAAATGAAATAAAGATCCATGAAGTGAGTTTAAAACAAACATGTTACATTAATTTTTTTATATTTCTATTGCAATTACGTGCTCATGAAAGCAACACATGCAGAAATATCACATATAAGCATTTTTCATGAATATACAAGACTTCCCCTAAAAAAAAAATGAAATGAACATACAAGGCTAGACACACAAGCAACCACAATTGATAATAAGTGTACAGCTGAAAACATGCTATCATGCACATTTTTTTTTTTAAAACATCAGTCTACGTGGATGACCAGCACAAGCACTCTAAAACAAACAAGGAATTCTATGTTGTTAAAATGCTCCAAGTTTGATCCATCACAAGAAACAAGCTATACCACGTTAGCCTACACAACCTAAACCACTTATCTAGAAATTTAGTATGACCATAAATTTTTTTTTTTTTTGAATAACATGAAAAATAACTTTTAAATAGTCAAGAATTTTATGTGCATATCATCACTGCAGGTATAATCATCAGGCATGTGGTGCATCCATATTAAGGCCAATTTCCTCTAATTCCCAAGAGTTACTGAGTTTTCGGTGTTTCATTTTTTTCTCTTCTCAAAATAGCTGCCTCTATACATGGCATATTCTGAATTATCTAATTGCATCAACTGTCCTTTAAGAAATGGTAAAAAAAAATACCACTAAATTGACCATGCAACCACCTATTTATGTTTTCAACAAATTTGGATATTAGACAAGCAACTGGACTGATTCATTCTCTAGTGAATCACTAGATCATGTGTGACCAGACAGAATTTGATTCACCTCCCAAATCTCATTTAACTATCTTAGAAATTTCATGCTCTAGGAAGGTAAAAGTATGCAAGTACATAGGAAATTTGGTAAAACAGATGTCCATTACCCTAGCAACCATAGACTCTCTCGCTATATTTATCACAGCCACAAATATCGGTATCGGCTATGTCTCAGCGAGGCTATTTCTCATGATTTTATCTGTTTGGTGATAAATCTGGTGAAAATTCTGGAAAGAAGTTCGGCTGGGCCTGTCACCCCTCAATGCACAGTATATATTTTTTTTTACATAGGGAATACCTCCATCGACAGCATTCCCTGGAGGCTCCCCTCAAACCCCTCACACGGGATCGAACCCATGTTCGATCCCTCACCCAAATTCGTTAGAAGCACCGTACCTATTTTCTTGAAGCTTTTCCGGCGATCAACGACGGCAATCGCGAAAGCAGGGCCGCGGCTGACGCTCCTCACTGCTGCCGTGGCCTTCGGTGGTGGCTGGTGGCCAAAGTTCGCCGGCGACCTCCCTGCCTCCGGCGCACGCACACTGACAGAGAGAGAGAGATGAGGGAAGAGGGAGACGGGAGAGACGAGGGAAGAGGGTGAGACCCCCCTCTTCCACCTTCCTTTTATTGCCGAACCCCCCCTCTCGCCGAGAGGCGCGGGGTTTCGGTTACGCCTGCCGACCCCCAACCTCCCTTCTGGCATTGCAGGAATCGTGCCTAGGGCACGATTCTTGCCTTATTTTCCCATTTTAAAAGCTGCAACCCGATATCGGGTTTAAAAACCCTACCGGGTTACGGATCCGGGTCGGGTCCGACCCGGGTCTAAGGGTTTTTTTTTTTCTGTTACTTAACCGTAATGGAGCGTGGCTCGGGTTTGGGTCCGGGTCCCAATTGCATTGTGAAGCCGTGGTTTGCCCGCAGTTTGGATTCGTACGTCTTAACTGCAATGTGGATCCACAAGTTGGATCCAAGTGGATCCCCACACTAAAATTTATTTTTATTATTATTATTATTATTATTATTTTTTAATACTATTAATTATTTATTTAAATATTATAAGTATAGTTTCAATACCCCATTGTGGGTTATTTACGCATTCTTTTATGGATCCGGTAATGGATCCAAGGCCCAAATTTAGAAAAGTACCTGTATTTTCCAATAAACCTAAATAATTAGTTGTCAAAAATTAAGGTTATTACATACGATGCGTACTGCGGTAAGTAGGATGAGAATTGTGTGGTTGCCTCAAACGCGCAATGGCGCGTATAACTCACCTAAATAATAATCATGCGCCTTCACAGGCAAGATGCTCGATTGGGTTGAAAGACCAGAGCATGTAGAATGGGACGGCGGTTAAGAAACCCTCCGTCGTGCTCATTCGGGACGGTTCATCAAGAGAGATGATGGATGGTACAAAACTCCGATGGACAGTCATTAATGGCAATCTCGGGCAAAGATCCGACCTTCCTCAGTCATCGGAGGTTAGGGGAATCCTTCGGGCCACTTCTGCAGAAGTTCGGATGCGCATCCTTTGGGCCCTTTGTTTGCCTTTGGCGATTTACTCTCTTGGTCACTAGCCGTCCCCTTAGGAAGTGGACTCAGTCAGTCATTCGGGGTATAATAAAATACATAGCATAATGGACCCCCGAATCGATCTCGGCTGTTTCTACGTTTTGCCTTGTGCGTACCCACAACGGCCTGCTCAATAATGAGACAAGATATAACTTATGCACATGATCATGAGATATGCGTGTTGTAACGTGCATTGTTTGCTTGCTTGTTAGCTCGGTAGTTCGGTATGCTACTTGTTGAGCTATGCACGCCTGTCGAGGCGTTACCCTTGGTTAAACTGCCTACGCAGTTCCTTGCTTAGTAATAACTAGTTTCTCATACTAGTTGATTGCTTATCCTGTGTAGCTTATGAATTGCTTGTGATGCAATAGCTTGTGCCTCACGATTAATGTAATCACTTGTCGATGGACTGAGTCATCCTATGGTACTTGTATATGTATTACGAGTGTTGTTATGAATACTTGTCTTATGCAATTGCTTTGCTTGACTGGTGGATAGAGTTAGTTACTCTTCACCTATTATATCTGTGGGATTGCTATAGTTGCTTGTTTAACACTATAATCCTTATTGCTCTTGTACGTACCTGTTTGCCTTACTAGAGCCTTGCTTACTCTACAACACATTTGGTTAGATTTGCTAGTCTTGCTTGTTACGGCTTGAGCTAGCGTTTATCTTTCTTATTGCAGCCTTTGTTCTTTCTTGTCCTGTGCACCCCTACTAGTCTGTTGTGAGACTGACCCATTTTCATGGGCAGGTGGTGAACAGGTTGAGACAGCTTGCGATGGCACGATGACGCGATGCATTCAAGGCAATGCTCTTTCCTGACGTTGCGCTCCTGGGGATACTTTTGATAGATGTGGTATGAAGTTTCTTGAAAGCATCTCTTCTGGTTTAAACTTTGGATTTCTAAAACTGTATTACCAAAACTTGTTTCTTCTTTTCATTTCAATAAAACATATATTTGAACTGCAAATCGGTTTGTAAAGGGTAATCTGCTTTTGGTTGTAATGCGCCCAAGGTCTAGGGACTTGCTGTTTTGAACCTGATCTTCCGCTGAACTTCTGTTTTAAACTCTGATAAATGATTGATTTCAAAACTTTCAACCTTTTTCATAAAAGGTTTCAAGTCCACGATTTTTGGGGCGTTACAGACTATGTCACATGGGTGCGGGTGCGGGTGCGGGAGCGAGTGCGGGTGCGGGTGCGGGGATTCGGCACTTCCAAAAAAACCCGGGTGCGGGGGTGCGGCAGGGGCAAAAATGTAAAAAAAAAATTATATATATATATATATATATATATAATTTTGAAGTTTTAACAGTTTAACATTTAACAATAAACATTGTCATAAACTCACGTACTCCACACACATGGAACTAATGAAGATACTTTCTTACATGTTCAATTTGGGGATGTAGGTTAAAGAAGGGACTAGCGGAAAAAAGATTAGCATCACTGACGTGAAGCAGTCCATTCACCATATCTTCTCCCCTTGCTGAGAAACCAGATTAACTGGGCGGAATGCGTGAGAATAAACTGATCACACTGCTGAGTTAATTGGTTTGCATACAGCGACCATGTTCGTCATATCTATGTCTAACTACTATGCCAAGGAAACAACCATTTCTTCCAGATCCCATTGTAAAAAAGATTTAGCTCCCTCAATGTGTTCCTCTGACAAGAGGCTGTCTTGCTGGCTGACTTGTAACAATTGCAGTTAAAATAATGTACAGTTCAATAAAAAATAAAAACGTGTTCCTCTGACAGTAGATGGGGGAGGGGCTCGGCCTCTCCTATGCCGAAAAACGAGGGAGCAGGGGAGGCTCAGCCCCTCCCCTGCCGACCCAACAAGAGGCCGAGAGGGGGGGGGGTGCTCGGCCCCTCCCCAGCCGACCCAAGAAGAGAGTGAGAGACATACCTGCGAAAGGAGAGGAATAGCCGAGAGGAGTCTGGGAGGCGGAGCTGGGGGCGGCGGCTCTAAAGGCGGCGACGCTGGGGCGGCGATGGGAGAGCTCGAGCTCAAGGGGAGAGAGAGGAGAGATTAGGGCAAAAAAATTTTTTTGCCCTAATCCTCCTTTTCATCGGGGGGAAATTTTTTTTTTCGCCCAAAAATGTGGACAAAAATGACCCTGGGTGCGTTGACCGCACCCAGGGTCGTGTTGACCACACCCGGTGCCGCACGCGATCCCGCGTCGCGTCGCGTCGACGTGGGTGCGGCATCTGTTTTGCCAAGTCCCTGTGACATAGGTTACAGATAGGGTGCTCTACTGAGATAGACGATTTTTGTTATCCTAAACTATTTGACATTTTTATTGAATTAATAGTTTGATTTGTTCTTCATTTGATTCAATGCACGTTATGGTTTGTGGTTTGGTATATTAAATCTGTGAGGCCCCGGATCCATGGGTGAGTTTTCACAATTGTTTAAAAAAAAAATCCACTATTTTGTGAGGGTTAGTTGGGGTCGTTACATTAAGTCTCTCACATACAAGGAGACTTGGCAGCCTTGCAGTCCCACATTAGCAACCAAGTCATTATCGTTCCTGTGCTTAACATTAGTACCTAATGGGAACCCCACAAGGCACATGCACTCAAGCAGAACATTAAGGGGACAGTTTTTTTTTTTGGGTGATAATCCCATGGGTTTCCGGCCCCTCCAGAAATTCATTCATTAGTGTTATGGATCATACATTGGCTCGAGTGTTATGACCCAGGGTCAACTCACAACAAGAGTAGAGGACAGAAAAAGGAAGATGGAATTTGCAATTCTTTTAGAGGGAGGACAGCCTCCAATTTCTTTCTTAATTTGGCATATATGTGCCCTTAGACCTCTCTGCACTAGACTCTCACAAGACTTGACTTGACTAGTTGATTAGAGGGTTGTAACAATTCCCCTCCCCTTGACACACACCTCATCCTCAAGTTGTGGAATTCAAGCATGATCCTAGCCACCACTGTGGCAATGCGGGAGCTCTGTGCACTGATTTCTTCTCCAAGAAGTCCACCTGCACCTTCGTGGGCATTGAGCTTTGGTTGCCAAGCACGAACATATCCATAGGGAACAAAGAAACAGCTCTTTAGAAGCTGAATGAACGTTTCCTTGTCCTACCTGAAGTTCACATGATCCTTTTGACCCGTTGCTAGGTCCTGAGAGTCAAATTGTTCATGATACATGCCAGGCATGCGCTAAAGTGAAGCTTAAAATGTGCAGCAAGCAGAAAATCACTACGCACCACCCTCCTACATCCTCGCATTTATGCTGGAGATGTCGTCCGTGCTATGGCCTTTGGCTTATGTAGATCTAAAAACTATCTTCGTTGGCTCTCTTTGTGTAATATCGTGTATTTTGCCATGATTTTTAAATTCAAAAAAATTGATTTTTTAATTGTGTTTAATGAAAATGATAAAATCATTGGAAAATATCTTTAAATATAGGTGATGTTAGCTGGGTCTGGGCGTGGCCCAAAGCCCACATACAAGACCAAAATGAGACTTAATATTTGAGAACTTTTTCATTTTAACCTTTAAATTCGAGCAAAAATCGAGTGAAATTTAGGTTAAATTCAGGCGAAATTTGGAGGCGATAATCAAGTATGTATATCGTTAGATGTATCTTGTAATTTTGAGAACGTTGGTGCCTTGTTTTTTTGAAATCGGGTTACGGTTATCCCGAAAATCGCGTTTTTCAAAAATAACCCGTCTCTATTTTTACTTTTTTCTTATTTGGATCGAATTGAATCTGTCTCGTTGGATCCAAGTTGATATGAATTTGGATCCGGTGTAGGACCCATATTAATTAGGGCCTGGTCCAGGTAGAGATCCATATGGGTTTTGGATCTTGGATATAGATTCGAAATACATATATGGCCAATTTAAAACTTTAAAATCAATTTAAAATTTAATTTGAGTAGGTAGAGTTCTACCTGGAGTAGAACTCTACTATAGGAAGACTTCCAGAGGGGGGCGACACCCTCTGGAATATTCTTAGAATATAATATTTAATAATTAAATATTAAACAAATAATAAAATAAAATAATTAATAATAAATGATTATCTAGAAGAGGCTACTCTCTAATAGAGAGCTTTAGAGGGGACATCTGTAAAACAAAAAAAAAATTATTGGCTTGGATTCGGGTCAGATCCAGACCCGGACTCGACCCGGACCCAATTGAGGCACCGCCTCCCTCGGGTCTTCTATAGACAGCGAGGCAGGGGGTTTCAAACACGCCCCCCCCCCCCTCATCGTCTCTCTCCCGATTCCCCTCACCGCCTCTCGTCTCTTCCCGACTCTCTCTCTCTTATGCTGCTGCCACCGACGACCACCTTTCTCCGGTGAGCCAGCTTGGAGCCCTCCGCCGCCATCACTGTCACTGCGACCGACGCCGACGTTGGCGACCCCTGGTACGCCGCCTCCTACTTTTTCCCCCTTTTTCTTTTCTTCTCCCTTCGTCGATTGACAGGGGCAAAAGCCCCTATCGATTGGCCTGTCACGGTAGGGGAGGGGCCGAGCCCTCCTCCCTGCCTCCTGTTACGGTAGAGGAGGGGCTCGCCCCCCCCCCCCCCCCCCCCCCCTCCCCCCCCCTCTTTGTTCCCTCTGTTCGGCAGGGGAGGGGCACGACCCCTCCCTGCTTCTGTTACGTCAGGGGAGGGGTCGAGCCCCTCCTCCCTATTAGGCAGGGGAGGGGCTGAGCCCCCTCCTTGCTCTCTGTTACGGCAGGGGAGGGGCTGGGCCCCCTCCCTGCCCTTTTGTTCGGCAGGGGAGGGGATGAGCCCCCTCTCTGCTCTTTGTTTTGACAGGGGAGGGGGTCGAGCCCCCTCCTAGCTCGTTGTTACAGCAAGGGAGGGGCCGAGCCCCCTCCCTGTTACGGCAGGGGAGGGGGTCGAGCCCTCTCTGTGCCTCTTCTCTCGTTAGGCAGGGGCGATCCCTTGCCTTCGCTGTTTTTCAGTAGGCGGGGGCAAGCTCCCTCACCTCGCTTTTCCCTGGCATCAGGCAGGGGCTTTGCCCCCTACCTATTCGTATTTCGACAGGCAGGGGCAAGGCCCCCTGCCTCCCTCTTAGCATGTTTGTTAGGCAGGGGCGAAGCCCCCTGCCTCTGTTCGTTGTTGATAGGCAGGGGCTTTGACCCTACCTCTCTTCTACTTTGTTAGGCAGGGGCGCAACCCTGCCTGCCCTCGCTTTATGAGGGCAGGGGTGCAACCCCCAGCCTCTTCGTTGGTTGCTGACAGCAGGTTAGCAGGGGCTCGCAGCCCCTGCCTCTGTTTTCTTCATGTCAGGACGACGACAGTACCCCTGACCTTCTATTTTTTGTATTAGCTTGCTAAGATTGTTACTTTTGCAGCTCGTGCGACGGATCCTGCTCGCGCTCCGCGAACCGAGCCGTCCATCGCTTACACTCGCAGACGCCAACAAGCTTGCAACTCTCAAAGGTAGAGAAAGATTGCACGAAAGACTTGGACAATTGAATTAAGTTCAATTAATTAAAAAAGGACCATTAAATAAATAAATAAATAAATATATATATATATATATATATATTTATACGAGTACGTATTTAACTCAAAGATGCGGTTTCGCGATCCTTGTCCTTTACTTTGCCGTTGCGCATCGCGCAAAGGTTCTGCGTGGCACTCCTGCTTACAGTCTTTACTTTGCCGTCGCGCATCGTGCAAAGGTTTTGCGTTGCACTCCTGCTTATAGTCTTTACTTTGTCGTCTCGCTTTGCGCCTAGGCTCTTGCTTTTGCATATGTGTTGGTATTGCCTTGCTATTGCAGATGACGTGCAGGTTCTTGCTCTTTGCGTATGCCTTAAAGGCATCCTCGTGGAGGATGCAAGGGGCATTTACCACTCTCCATGTAACGCCCCAAAATTTTAACCTTGATTTTTGAGGATTTTTTTTAAAAGCGGAAACAACTAATAATTCCAGGGTTAAGCATCTCAGAACGATACAGGCATGTAAAAGCAAACCACACCATTTATTTTTATTTCAATAATAATAGAATCCAACATCAGAGTTTTCATATTATGAGTCTCAACATAAAAATTCCAATCCGAAAGAAAGTAGGACCGCCAGAGAACAAGTAGATCAAGTCTTGGTCAGCGCCTCATCCCGCATCGCTCATAGAACTACTCTGAGCCTGAAAATGATAGGAATTAGACTACCACGTCTAAGTAGGAAAACTGTAATTACTCTTGCAAGTAGATCATGTATCAGGTATGTGATGTGGGTGTCATGTTTGATTTTCAGCCTATACATAAACACATAAAGAAGTCGGTGCAATAGCAATAACAGACATATATATAAGTAGAGAAATAGATCTTGCAACAATTATAATTAAGCAAGTAAAGCCTTTTATGCACTACAACAATTAAGCAAGGTATTAGGCAATTAAAACATATTTTGTACCAGCACTAACAGGAACATACATAACATCTATAATATGTATTCAATTATCTCATATCTGCACAGTTTAGGATGTCGTTTCATCATAAGCACCGAATATAAAGCATGCTGAAAGAATATGCAAATGTCTCTTTAATGACTCCATCACAGTGATACCTAACTGTTTTAATTGATGTTTATCTTTTCTTATCCCACGGGTACACGCGGGCCAAGGCAACCATCTCAGAAGAGAACGTTCGGGGGTATTTTATTCGAGGGTATTTTATTAACCCGAACATTCTAACTGAGACTGAAAATCCCAAGGGAGCGGCCAGTGACCGAGAGAAACTCCCAAAGGCCAAAACCAAAACAGGATGCATCCCTAACTTTCGCAGAAGAACAAAGAGCTACCACCTAGGACAAATTGGTAGTCCGGGTCCCCCAACTCCGAGGACTGGGACTAACGAGTCGCTTAACGCTCGAATAATAAACACATGTCCCCGAAGTTTTGTACCACCTACCCTGTCCAAGGTAAGCCCGAAACTGAGTGTGTTACTTCTTTTTATTTAATTTATTTTCCGAAGTACAGGGCATTTCCCCAACTTCCTTCTACTACCACGGCAGTAGAATTCCCAACCTTAGTCAATTTACCCAGGGTATAGAATCATCTCAATCCTTTGTCATATTGATTGCATAACCCACCCAAGGTGCTCCGGTGCCTTTAAACCAGTCAAGCACGAATGTTAAAATTTATGTGGGTACTAACCTTTTTAACTTGAGTGCCAAGGTAAAGCCTTCAAGTACCAGGCTTGGTGGTTCGCATGCCAGCCTTAAACCATAACAATTTCACATAAATGAAAATTTACTCTTATTCATCAATCACTACCATGGTTTTCTTAAACTAAAAGAATGGTTACAACTCTCTTTGACTTGAATCCTCATTAACTTAGCTCGGCCCTTTATAAGGATCAATGGTGATAAAATTTACTAAAATGATAATTGGCACATTCACAAACCCACTATTGATAGTTCATTAATAGGGACGTAAGATTTCTATGCCTACTATTTACAACATGTCAAAAGGGAAGTAGGCATCTCCTAAAGATCTTGAAATATTTACAATTGTCGAAACTAACATATGCAGTGTCTATAGCCAATATGCCAAAACATAACCTTTTGATGTGCATCACAATGCAGGCCGAAAATAATAGAGTTTGTAACCTAATCTGCCTATCTCAGTTATACAACACAGGAAATTCAATGTAGTGATCACTCAGTCATTACAATGTATATTTTTTTTTTTGAATAATTAAGTATAGCATAGCATGCTGAGTTACGCAAGAAACCAATAAATCTAACTAGACACTGTTCAACCATATGAACTAAGTATTATTTAACATTTCAGTTCATTAAATACAACATGTACAATAACTATCGGTTCAGCCATTTACTGTACTAAGTAAAGCATAGCATGTTGAGTTACGCAAGAAACCAATAAACCTAACTAGACACTGTTCAGCCATATGAACTAAGTATTATTTAACATTTCAGTTCATTAAATACAGCATGTACAATAACTATCGGTTCAGCCATTTACTGTACTAAGTATAGCATAGCATGTTGAGTTACGCAAGAAACCAATAAACCTAACTAGACACTGTTCAGCCATATGAACTAAGTATTATTTAACATTTCAGTTCATTAAATACAGCATGTTGTATTATACAGAACAAAAACAAAAATAACAACAGCTAGACATTCCTCCATGGTGTGATCAAGATAACTCGGCTGGACCCAAAAACAAAAGCAGCTACCTGTTAAGTTCTCCCACAGGTTCAATTAGTAAAGTCAATAACTCATACACATATCAGTTGCACACTGTAGTAAGACATGAATGCTACACATAACGAAACTATTAATTGAAGGCATGCAGTATTCATCATTTAAGTATCCAAAATGATTTCAGCGATGATTCAACACAATATCAGACCTAATTTGAAACAGTCATACACATTTCAGACTTGAAAGGATTGAAAAAGACACACAGACTCTTAGTTAGGGCTTTCAATACCAATGTCAAGAAAAACCCAATTCGAACTAGGGTTTTTGATTAAGAAGGAGATAGATTTTCCATCAAAATTTCGGACAAAATAACTAATCCGAGAATGAAGGATGAATCTTCAAGCAAAACACCCAATCGGTTAAAAAAAACAGTCTCCCCCAAATCTCCGATCTTATTGACTGTCCGGTAGCAACCCCCCCCCCGCAAAACATGAAATACTTATAGAAATAAGCACAGTAACCTACCATTATCCGGCGAGGAGGTTGCGGCAGTCACGAGGGGAGGTCGGTCGGCGTCGGTGCACTGTTGCCACTCACGCAAATCCGAGGATGAAGACCGAAAGAGGGTGAGACGAGATGCAGAAGAGAGAGAGAGAGAGAGAGAGAGAGAGAGAGAGAGAGAGAGAGAGAGAGAGGTTCGGGGGTCCCCTTTTGTAGGAGGGTGGCCACCCGAAAAGGAAGGAAGCTCCTCCTCCTCCCGACGGCTGCGATCTCCCCCAACTCCCATACTCTTTGCGTGTTAGGGTTCAGCTGAACCCTAACATCCTATATATCGGGGGAGAAGGTTTCCCCCCCCCCCTTGCATTTTTATCGGGCAACCCCTATCGGGTTGCCCCTTTATTTTTATTTTTAACCTCCACTCGTTTCCTTTTGCAGGGTGTGGGCCGGGTCCGAGTCCGAACCGCGACGCTGGACCCGGTAGCGATTTGGATCCGAGGATTTAAAAAAATGTGGATCCGGGTCGCGTGAATAATAGTGGATCCATGGGTTGGATCCACTTGGGTCCAACGATGGATTCGAGAAGTTTATTTGCTATTATACTTTAATACCCATATATATATATATATATATATATATATATATATATATATATATATATATATATATATATATATATATTTCTTTTTGGATTCGGGTAACGGATCCTAGGCCCAAATCATGCTAATTATAAAATATGTATATACACAAAGTTTCTAGGTAATTATATAAAATTTGCGATTATTACACTCCATCTTACGACAAGTTCAGTCGGGAGCTGGCGATACACCTTCGTCTAAGGAGAGGGATACCTCGCAAGGATCCTGGTTCTTCGTGTGCGCAGTCCTGCAGAGTCGACTTGAGATTTTAGGGAGCTGCGCAAAAGCATCAAAGACTGCTCTAAATCGAAGCATTTCGAAGGATGTGACTGGCTGATTCTGCTCGCCTTTTTGGCATATCTCGGGTGATCCCGAATTGGGAGTTCGAGCGAACTTCTTAGCGGGTGTTCTGTTGAGAAACTCGTATCCCGTCTATCGAGGCCGGTATCGAGCCATGCGAGACATGTAGATACCTCGATAACGGATGTGATTCGAGATAATCACATCATAATGTTGGCACAAGGTACTGCTGTTTCAAAAGATAAAGTAAAGTTGATAAACTTTATATCTTTGTGAAACACTCCTGTTGAGGCTTCTATTGAGGAGCTATACCCCCTTCATCCTAGAGTACTTGTAGTCGTGCACGACACGTCTAGTACTGCGATGATTGGATGAGACGGTCGTGCGACCTCTAACAACGCTAAATGCAAAATGTTGTAATCACATAAATGACCTCACATTCGCCTTCACAGGCAAGATGCTCGAGTGGTTTAAAGACCACAACATAGAATGGGTCGTTAGTTAAGCAACCCCTAACGTACCTATTCGCTTCTATGTGTCTGTCAAGGGAGAGGACAGAGCAGTACAAAACTCCAATGGACAAGTTGTTAACAACCACCCCACGAGCAATGATCCGACCTCCCCAGTCATTGGAGTTAAGGGGAAAGGGGCTACATTAATTAGCTCAACACTTCTGCAAAAGTTTGATGCATCCGTGGCACTGCCTCCTTTGGGGAATCCTCTCTCGGCTAAAGCCGGCCCTTTAGGAGCGAACTCAACTAGCTATTCGGGTTATTGAAAATACATAGAATAACAGACGCGCGAACTGGTCTCAGTTGTTTCTACGTTTTGCCTGCGTGTACCCGTGGGCTAGTAATATCGAAACATAAAGTCTGTTCACACTTGTCGATCGCTTGCTTGCTCGGTAGTTCAGTATGCTACTCGTTGAGCTGTGCACGCCTGTCAAGGCGTTACTCTAGTTGGTTAAACTGCTTACGCAGTTCTTTGCAGAGTAATAAGGAGCTTCTCATACTAGTTAAATGCTTATAATAATAGCATTATGTCAGTTGCTATATATTAGCATGTGACTTGCTTTATCCCTTGGTCGAACTGTTTTGTGCTTATTGTAGCGTAGCACTTGTTGGCTTGCATCTCTTATGATTGATGTGATTGCATACAACTCGTAATCTACGAACTGGTGGCAACTAGGATTGATGTGGCCGCTTGTCTTATAAGCTGCTTACATATTATGATATAACTACTGCCGTATGATTGCTTATGAATGGCTTGTGATGTAATGGTTTATGCCTTACGATTAATTTAATTACTTGCTGATGGACTGAGCCATATTATATGGAGCAGTCGATTATTGATGCATGTATCACCGAGTAGGGTGTCTGTCGAGGACCTGATCTCCAAAGGATTATCTGCGAGGGCTTGTATGATCAAGACCAAGTACCCGGCTAGAGTGGTAGATTCTCTGCGAGGATGTACATTGTCCACGAACGGGTAGCCGCAAAGGCGGTGAACTCCTGTGAGGAAGTGTATGGTCTAAGACCAGGTATACCATTTAGGGCGGAATTCCTTGTGAGGTTATACATTTCCCAGACCAGGTGATCTGGCGTTGATCTTGTTGTTTGTATTAGTGGTTATCGACCCTGAGAGCGGTCATTCGTGTTGATGCGTGTATCGCAATGATTTTCATTGGATGTGACATTTGTTGGGGACCGACTTCCCAAAGGTTTCACTGTGGGGGTATATATGATCAAGATCAGGTGACCCGGCTAGAGTGGAAAATCTCTGTGAGGATGTACACTGTTCACGAACGGGTAGCCGCAAAGACGGTGAACTCTTGTGAGAAAGTGTATGGTCAAGACCAAGTATACCCTCTAGGACGGTAATTCTTTGTCAGGTCGTATATTTTTTGGACCGAGCGATCTGACGTGGATCTTGTGTTTTTGCTTACCACAAAAAGTTATGTTGAGCTGTGATGATCTTCTGAGATTGTTTGTGATAGCCGACTACTCAGATGTGAGAATCCGATCGTTAGCGATTTGAGATAGTGATCATGTTTTGGACCTTCTACAGAAGGGTGAGCTTTTCTGAGAAAGTATGACACCTTAGTGAGTCATAACCGGTGATAGGTGGCCGCGTAAGGCCTTGAGAGATTGAAATAGTTTAAGGTTGTTCAGGATAAAGCGTTTGTTAGAAGTCGTGAGAGCGACAAACGATGTCCTGATACTGATTCAATGCAGAGACCTCATTCTAGGAACGAGAACAAGCTAGTTGCATGGTGGTTCACAGCCTACGATCAATTGAATCGTATGTTGTGTTTGTCAGTTGCACTGCTTACTTGCTTTGAACTGCTTACTGTTTGCACTACTTACGCATTTGCACTGCTTACGCGCTTGCACTGCTGACTCGCTTACACTACTTACTCGCTCGCACTACTTATTCGCTTGTACTACTTACGCATTTGCACTATTCACCTGCTTGCATTGCTTACCTGTTTAACTGCATATCTGCTTTAAACTGCGTAACCTACTGAATTAAATGTACTTAATTCAGTTTCTTGTAGTCTCTCTTGTGCACCTACTAGTTTTTCGCGAAACTAACCCATTCTATGGGTATAGGTGATGATTAGGTACACTACGGGCGATTGCGCGATTGCAAGATGGCTTCAAGACTTTTTCTTCCTGCTCTTAGCTCGCGTCTTGGACGCTTTGGGTTTGTATCGGATTTTCCTTATGATACTCTAATTTTGTGAGCTTTGGTTCTTTTAGCTAACGTGCCCAAAGTTGTCAGCTTGCCTTCTGATTTAACAAAAGAAAAATCTTCCGCTGATTTCATACACAAACTCTGAAGGAAAGAGATATTTCTAGTCTCTTGCCTGTTTTTCTGAAAAGGTTTGCAAGTTTGAAATTTAGGGCGTTACAACATCGCCCTCTAGATAAAATTTAATTAAAATAATAAAATAAAAATAGAGGATAACATAGTATAAAAAGTGGTAGTCTTCCCCTCTCTCTAGAAACTCATGTTTCTAGAAAGAGAGGGAGAGAGCCCAAACTCGTTGGTGGAGAGAGAAGGAAAAAGAAAGGGAAAAGAAAAGAAAGAGAAAAAAAAAGAAAGGAAGAAAAGAAGAAGAAGAGGAAGGAAAGGAAGAAAATGTGTTCTCACCCTACATCGGCCTTTTTTCGATCTTTTTCTACATCCGATTAAGGTACGGGTTTCTCTCTAGGTTCTTACGGGAAAAAACATGTTTAAATTGGGTTCATGTGTAAGTTTAGTTGCTAAAGGGAAATCTGATTAAAAAATATGTATGTATACATGCATTTTCTTGAGATTTTGATTTTCCTAGTGTGCTAAATCTTGAAATACTCATGTCTATGTCGATTTTTTAGGTTTGACATAAGCATGCCATTGATTTTTCCCTGTTTAAGCTTGTGTTCAACTTTTATTGATTTTTGGGTATACATATCGTAAGAAATACATGTCGATTTTTTTATATAACCCTTTTATGCTGAATATATATATATATATATATATATATATATATATATATATATATATATATATATATATATATATATATATATATATATATATGGCCCTGTCGATTTTGGCATATGTTGATCTTTTTTGTTCATGTTCAAAAGAAAATAGATATATATTGTTTGGATCAATTTTGATCTGATTGGCCGATTCGAGCATGATCAGATTTGCCATCATGTTGTGTTTCAGCAGCCTGATCAGACTTGCCGATGGCTATGTGTATGCAGTTTGATCAGACCTACTGATTTGCTTAAGGTTATTTATTTTTTGGATCAGATTTAACTATATGGTTGTTTATGTTGACTGCCAACGGATTCGACTATATGTTGGATTTGATTACTCTTATCAGATTTTACAATATGTTGTATCTGATGATTGTTATCAAATCTGATTGCGATACTTTTGATGACTGTCTCTGCCGGTTTGCCTACACGTTATTTTGTTGGATTGTTATCAAATCTGATTATGTTAATTTGAATAACATTAGATTTGATTTCATGTTATTTCATTGATTGTTATCAAATATGATTTTCTATTATTGTGTTGACTATTAACAAATTTGATTTTAGGTTATTTTTGTGGATTGTTATCAAATCTGATTATGTATTTTGATGTCTGTCATCAGTTCTGATGACTGTTATCAAATCTGATTTTGTGTTATCTTGTGAACTCTTATCAGATTTAATTTTATGTCATTTTCTTGACTGTTATCAAATCTGATTACATGCTGGTTTGTTAATTGATATCGAATTTGATTATGTGTCATTCTTGATGACTGCCATAAGATCTGATTATGTTGTATTTGATGACTTTCATCAGATTTGGTTGGCATTCTTAATGGCTGTCATGAGATCAAATTATATTGTATTTGATTATTGTCATTAGATTTGACTATGTATTGTTTTGATGACTATTATCAGATCTGATTATATGTATTTTGAGGACTGTTATCATAGTTATCTATAGGATTAATTTGATGACTGTTATCATATTCGAATATTGTGATAATTCGTTGATTGTTGTTAAATCTGATCACATGTTATTTCATTGACTGTTATCAAATTCGGTTACATGTTATTCTTTGATGACTGTTATCAGTCTTGGTTACACGTTATTCTCGATGACTGTTAGTAGGCTTGACAAAGATGCTTTAGTGTTGATTGTAAATCTGTTTGTATGTTATTTTTTAGAATTGGTTTCAGATATGCCATTGTGTTTAGTGTGTAATTTTGATCAAATTTGACACACCTGATCAGATTTGACACGGTTTGTGCAGTTGCAATCATGATTAGACTTGTTACTATTTTGCTCATGTGCAATCTGATCAGATTTGTCATTGTTTTTGCATATGAAATCTGATCTGATTGGCCACGGTTTGAGCATGCACAATTTGACCAGACTGCCGATTATATTGGAATTGGGTGTCTGCAATCTGATTAGATTGGCAATGTGTTTGGTGTTTGCAATCTGATCAGATTGGCAGCGTGTTGGGTGTTAATCTGAACAATTTTGCCATGTTCAAACCCGTATTCATGTTGACTGAAGGGTGATATATCTGATGTGATTTTATTCTGCATGCCTATGCATTCAAATACCATGTTGCAAATGTGCATATTATACGCATGGATCTGAAGTTTATTTTTATGTTTGCATACATATGATCATGTGCATGTTTGGGTGTTTATGCATAAAATTGATCATGATAGTGTGTGTTGCAATCATCTGTTCGCATGCGTATGCAATTGACTTTACGTGCATTTATGTTATGTGTTTGAATGTGCATTATGAATATATTTTTGAAACAAGGTGTGTTGCATGCTCACTAAAATTTTGCAAAAAGATGCATAAATCACTTTGTAGATACTTTTGTGGTCAGATGTGGGCCGTGTAGATTAGGAGTATCTGTTGCTCCATTGTATTAATTTTATTTATGCATCGCAAAATTTATTTCTAGAAATTATTGGTTTTTCTAAATTAATTGCACTGTTAAATTATGTGGGCTAAGGCTCGAAGTTGGTTTTACATCAGGATTTGCAAAACGGTTCTTGTGTAAAGAATTTGAAATTTATTTAAATGGTAAAAGACATCAAACAGTGTAATTAATCTCTTCTTTGATGTTCCTTTTAAAATGTGAGAATCTTAGATAGCGGTCATGGAGGATCATGAGGATACTAAAACTCCGTGTGCGATTGTACCCCTTAACCCGATATGGTGGTTTACCTCCCGACCACAGTTTAGAGAGATTTCAGCCACTTTGCCTGGGGGTGTTGTTGATTCAAGTGTAGTTTTGGTATACTAAGGAAGTGATGTCAGTGGTTGAGGATTTACATTGATGTCTCGGCATTATGTGAGGATTCTTAATGTTCCGATGGATGATGAAGATTCCTGATATCGGTCAAGGAACAAGTATGAAACTCAGTAATAAAATACAAATTATGTGTTAAGTTACAATTGAGAACCTAACTTGGACTTCAGGAATTTTATGCCCGTTTTGAGTATCCGTGGGTTTAAGGAAAAGTGAAAACTAAATTTGTGTGCATTTAATATGGACATGCATGCAAAAACAACTTTGATAAATAACTTTATAAGTTATTCATGCATGTGCATTGAATCATGCACGTGCATTAAATCATGCATATTTACTTTTCAACATTAGTTCATGCATTCATGTTTATTCTGTTTTACATGATACTTGTTTAAATGCTTAAATGGTAAGTTGATTGTGGTGAATTGTTGTTGTGATATTCCTCTGAAATTATGCATGAATTTAGTTTATGCTATTTCCTTATTGTTTTAATTGTTTAGAGAAATTCGTACAAAGGACTTTGGTGTTTACCCATTTTAAAAAAACTATGACTTTGGTGCTTACCCGTTTTAAAAAAACTGTTTTACAGGTCTAGGTGCTCAGTTATGGTTTGACTTGCTAGCTGGAGATTGTGAGCCTTGTGTGACTAGTTCTGGGTTCCCTGACAGGTTGACTCATTATGTCAGATGATTTTACTGTTTCAGTTATTTGACATTATTATTGATTAATAAAGTTTGATTATCCTTGGGTTTGTTTTTACAATTGTTTATTTATTTTTTACTATTTTACGAGGATTCGTTGGGGTCGTTAGAGAGTTGGTATCAGAGCTTGATGCTAAAACTATGCATTGGATTATTTTGGGATACCAAATTGTCTTTGTATAAGACAGAGTTGGAATTTGAGCCTTGTTAGATTTGTCATAACCATTACCAGAAAGTCACAACTCGTACTCCAGAAGCAGTCTACATAATTGGTAAGAGCTATTTTATAAATTTTCCTTACTGTTGTGAAGTTATTGAATTTTTATATTGTTGACTGTAGGGATGCTTTTATTCAATTCCATATATGTGTGAATTAAAATTATTGTGTTTGTAGGATTATGATTGTTGTGGATCAATCCTTAGGGGTAGGTTTGATTAGGGTACGAATTTACTAATAACTCTTTATGTTATAGATGTATATCTATGCCCGCGTTTCGTCTTCTTGCCCTTCAGTGGACTGGCAGGAGTAGAGGGACTTTCTCACGAATGCCCTCAACATCCTAGCTGTGATAATGATTACGCCGAGGTTACTCCGAACCCCGATGCCGTGATGTTCGAGAAGTTCCTGAGGTTGGATCTGCCAACCTTCTCAGGAAAGGCCAATGCAGAGGCAACTGAGAACTGGGTCGAGGAAATAGAGAGAGCTTTTCACGTCTTTCTTGTGCTCGAGGACATGCAGACAAATTTTGGCATGTACCGACTGAAGGGCGATGCCAAGTGGTGAGAAACCCTGCGACGAGTGAAGTACGCTGGTGTGGAGGACATTCCCTGGGAGACGTTCAAAGAGGAGTTCCTGGATGCCTATTTTCCTTCGTATGCACGGGAGTGTATGCATCAGCAGATCCTGGAGTTGGTTAAGGGGAACATGAGTTTGGTGGATTAGACCACTAAATTTTGGAGCGCTACTGCCCGAACCTATTCGCTGACGATAAGGTAAGGGCAGCAAAGTACGTTCGTGGACGGTCTTCGGGTTCGTGTGATGATGAGTTGTCCTACCACGTTCAGTGATGCGATAGAGTTTGCATTCATTCTGAACGAGGAATGAGAGCGGTTCAATGGTAGATCGCAGAAGAAGGGAGGCAACAGGAGCAACAACAACGGCAATGCGAGGAAGAACCCACCTGCGGGCGGCAAGGCGCATGGGGGTAAGGCAAAGGACCTAGTAGGGAAACCAACATGGGACTCAGCAGGGTGGACCTCAGCCTAGATAGCAACTGTAACACCCCAAAATTTTAAACTTATAAACCTTTTTAAAAAGTTCAAAAGACTGAAAAATTCTTTTCTTAACAGAGTTTTGTTTAGCAAATCAGCGAAAACAATTTTTATTTTTGAAATATGAAAGGCAAGTTGACAACCTTGGGCGCGTTAGCGTAAAATCCACATTTTCAAACACATATATTGCAACATTTCAATAATCCATTTATATTAGAAATAAATAACTTTAAGTTGTACAAAATTAAGATTTCCTGAGAAAACCCTTTGCCAACAACCAAAAAGTCCAGGACACGAGCTGCCAGTAGAAGCAGTGGGATCTCGAACCGTCTCGCAATCGCGTCATCGCCTGTCTCGCAACCTATTTGTCACCTGTACCCATGAAATGGGTCAGTTTCACGAAAAACTGGTAGGTGCACAAATAAGACAATATAAAACAGAATTAAGTACATGGATTTAATTCTATCATGCTTATCAGTTTATACAAGTGAAAAAAATATATAAGCAATTCATTAGCATAAGTAAAATGCTATGATTAACAAATAGTATACAACAAACAAGTGTGAACAAAATAACTTTTGTTTTGATACTTAGCTGGCTTACGGGTACGCGCAAGACACGAATCATAGAAACAACTGAGACTAGTTCGAGTGTCTACTATGCCATGTATTTTCAAATACCCCAAATAGCTAGTTGAGTCTACTCCTAAGGGGATGGTCGGTGACCGAAAGAGGATTCCCCAAAGGCATACGTAGACAATGGATACATCCTACTTCTGCAAAAGTCTGTGGGATCTACCATCTAGGGTAATTTCTATTAGTCCCGTCCCCTAACTCCGATGATTAGGGATACAGGGTGGTTGTTAACAACCTGTCAATCGGAGTTTTTGTAATATCTCATCCTATCTCTTGACAGGAAACAACAAGTCGAATGAGTGCTTCAGGTTTTATTTAACTGAAGACTCATTCTGCATGCTCTGGTCTTTTCGACCCAACTCGAGCATCTTGCTTGTGAAGGCGAGTTATCACTATTTATGTGATTATAGCATTGTGCCATTAGCACGATTCGAGGTCGCATGACCGTCTCATCCGATCATCGTAGTACTGACATGACCCACATGTCTACGAGTACGTTATGACGAAAGGGGTATAGGTTTCTCAAAAGGAAACCCCAACACCAAATTTCACAAAGATGTAATGTAATGCAAAAATTCCTTTGATATGAATTATCTTTCGAAACTAAATTACAATATTTGTGCTATTTGCATGTTATGAGATTGCCATTGATCTCTTGTCTGTTTATTATAGTATTCGTATGCAACGCATGACTCGATACTAGTTTCGATAAACATGATACAGGTTTCTCAATAGAATCCCGCCTAAACACTTGTTCGTGCTCCTAAATCTGAGTTATCCAAGTTACGCAAACAGAGGTAGTAAAAACCTTTCTCCCAAATACGTCGATTCGGGAGAGACTGGGTTGCAAACTCGCAACAACAAAGACTTTCAAAACCAGCTCATCAAAACTACGCATTTGGAACACTAATTCGCTCTAGGAATCCTTTTTTAAAAACCAAAATGCATAAGTGCAACTCGTGTCATTTTAAAACAAACGAGCGAAATAGATTACGCTTCAGTCTAAACTTACACGTGTAAGTTAGCAAGGAAAAGTGAGCGCGTACACAAAGCAATGCGACAACAAGGTTCAAGCAATCCTTAAAGTGCGAAGACGCGCATTGAGCGCAAGAATGCATAAGTTGCGCGGGGTACGAAACCGTACCTCAACCAAATAAACATGCCAACAATAGAGGCGTAAGCAAAGTAAATGCACAAAGCAATGCACCAGGTACGAAACCATACTTCGGCTAAACAAATGTGTAAGCAGGTAAATGCAGAAAAGCAAATAGCCTGTGCACTAAAGCGCAGCGGCGAAAGTAAATGACAGAAAGTGATGCTTGATACATGAAACCACGTATCAAGCTAAATAAATGCGTAAAGGAAATTAGCCTGTGTACTAAAGAGCGATGGCGAAAGTAAATGACAGAAAGTGATGCTTGATACGTGAAACCGCGTATCAAGCTAAATAAATGCATAAAGGAAATTAGCCTGTGCACTAAAGCGCGACGGTGAAAGTAAATGACAGAAAGTGATGCTTGATACGTGAAACCACGTATCAAGCTAAATAAATGCGTAAAGAAAATTAGCCTGTGCACTAAAACGCGACGGCGAAAGTAAATGACAGAAAGCGATGCTTAATACACGAAACCGCGTATCAAGCTAAATAAATACGTAAAGGAAATTAACCTGTGTACTAAAGCGCGACGGCGAAAGTAAATGACAGAAAATAGGAAATGATAAGGATTGCAAAACTGCGTCCTAGAGTTTAAAAATGTACTACTATATATATATATATATATATATTTAATTGTTTTAACTTAGTTCAGTTCTTTCAAAGTTCATTGCGCAACTTTTCCCTACCTTGGGGAGTCTCGGGGTTGCGCTTGGCTTCGTGAGTAAGTAACGAAGGGCTCAGGCCGCAGGGCACGAGCAGGATCTGTCGTGCGAGTTGCGAAAGAGCAAAGTATGAATATACGAACAAAACTCAAAGAAAAATACAGTGGGTGAGGGTGGGCTCGGCTATCAAGCCGAGTCTGGTCCTACCTGCAATGTCCCAAAGGCGAGGGGTGGGCTCGGCTAATAGTCCAAACCCGACCCCGGGCCCCAACAAAAGCAGGGAGGGGCTCGACCCCTCCTATTGCGAAAAAGAGAAATAGGGAGGGGTCGAGCCCCTCCCCTACGAACCATGGGGGCAGGGAGGGGCTTGATCCCTCCGTTGTGCACGAGGAAAGAGAAAAGAGGTGGGGCAGAGGCTTTGCCCCTGCCTGTCGGAGATACTTAGGCGGCAGGGATGAAGCCCCTGCCTGCCAGGAAAAAGAGAGAGAGAGAGAGGCAGGGGTTGGAAACCCCTGCCGACCGATCAAAATAGGCGGCAGGGGAGCATCGCCCCCTGTCGACCTGCCGAAAAGCGAGAGGCAGGGGCAAAAAGCCCCTGTCGTTCGGTCAAACACAGGCGGCAGGGGTGTCGCCCTTGTCGGCCTGCTGGTAAAAGGAAAAAGAAGAAGTCAGAAGAAGAAGATAGCGAAGAGGGGAGAGAAAGACTTTACCTGAGAGGGTCGGCGAGAGGGGACGAGCATCGGCGTCGGGGTTAGGCGACAGGCCTGCCGAAGAGGGAAAGGAGGTCGGAAGGGGGATGGTTGCAGGACAGGGGTTCGCCGACGTTGGGTGTCCCTCGAGTGAACTGAGGAGGACGGAAGAAGAGAGAGAGAGAGGAGGGAAGCGGGGGGTTTCGAATGAGAAACCCTTCCCCCCTTTATGCTTTAAATAAGCACGAGGGAGGGGGGTTATCGGGTCGGATCTGACCTGGATCCTTTTTTTTTAATGGGTTTTACAACAACAGGGGAAGGCTCGGTTTGTTTTCAGGCGCTGCAACAAGAGCCATCCCATTGGTCATTGCCCTGATTGTTATCAGATCTGATTGTTATGCTTGGCCGATCTATGTACATGAACTTGAATCAGCCCAGTTGCATGAATATTTATGTTGGCCGATCCATGTACATGAACTTGTTCATGTACATGAATCAACCCCGCTGAATTTAATTCATGTCTGGCCAATTATTTACTATTTTTTTCCAGCTGAATTTAATTATGTACGACTGACCGATCCATGTATACGATTTTGATCATGTACATGGATCAACTAGCTATTGATATGATTATGTATGACTGGCCGACCCATGTACATGACTCTGATCAGGTACATGGATCAATTGGCCACTGATATGATTACTTTTTTGTTTGGCCGACCTATGTGCATGATTCAGATCGTGTACGTGGATCTGACCAGCTATGGATATGTTGTGATCGGTCGATACATGTACATGATTCTGATCATGTACATGAATCGGATCAGTTGTGGATAGTTTTATAATAGTCGATACATGTTCATGAACCAGCCCAGCACACTGCTATTTTTTGTTTTGCCGATTTGTGCACATGAATTGAGCATGCACATAAATTTGATCGGCTCTTGAAATTTTTTTGCATAGCTGATTTATATACATAAAGATGATAATATACATAAATCTGATCAGAAAAATATATTTTCTGATTTGGTATATGAATCTGATCCCAAACCGATCAGTTTGCAATTGTGCATATCATATGCATGAATCTAAAACATAATTAGATGACTGCATGATTGTGATTATATGCATGTTTGGTTGATTGTATGCATGGAATTGGTTATGAATGGTGTGGTATGCAAGCATCTATTTACATGTGTATGTGCTTGGCTGAATGTGCATTTTTTTTATGTTTTGAATGTGCATTGTAAACATGTCTGAAAATTATGTGTCTTCATGTTCACTGAAATTTTGCAATTTGCATAAATTACCTATTGAAATATGTTAGTGGTTATGTGCGAACCACTGCGGACCTGTGTAAGTCATTGCTTTAATGTTGTTGATTTTATTTATGCATTGTAAAATACTTTATGGAAATTATTGGTTTTTCAAATTTAATTACACTGCTAAATTGTGAGGGCCAGAGCTCGAAATTGTTTTTGCATGTTGATTTGCAAAACGGTTCTTGTGTAAAGAACTTGAAACTGATTTGAAATGGTAAAAGAGATCAAAACAGTGTAATTAATCTCTTCTTTGATGTCCTTTCTAAAGTGTGGGAATCTTGGATGACGGTCGTGGGGACCGTGAGAATACTAAAACTTCGTGTGTGATTGTGTCTCAGAACCCGATGTATGGTGCACTTCTCGGCCACAGTTTTAGGGAGCTTTCAGCTACTTTGCCTGGAGATGGTGTTGTTGACTCAGTTGTAATTATTGGTATACCAAGAAAATGATGTCAGTGGATGTTGATTTCCCCGATGTCTCGGCATTAGATGTTGATAACTTTTAAATTTTTATATTTATATTTAATTGATAAAATCATGAAAAAATGATTAAAATGGAGGTGACGTGTCTAGGCGTGGCCCAGAACCCACTGATATGAGCTAATCGAGTTAAGTATAATTTGAAATTTTTTAGTTTTTAACCTTTAAATTTGAGTGAAATTCAGGTTAAATTTAGGCAAAATTCGAAAGCGAAATTTAGCTAAGACCACCATTAGATTCGCCTTGGGACGTAGATCTCGTAGGAGATCTGTTTTTTCGAAATCGGATTACGGTTGGCCCGAAAATGCATTTTTAAATAAATGACCGACCTCTATTTTTGAACTTTTTGTTGGTTGGATCGAACATGGATCCAGTCTAGGATTCATATTGACTAGGATCCGGTCTAGGTTGGGATCCATTTGGATATGGATATGGATATGGATTTGGATCTTTGATCCAATTTGGATCCATGGAAAATTTAAAACTAAGGTACATTTAAAGTTTTAAAATCAAACTACCTTTAAAATAGATTAAGGATGAGGTAGAGTTCTATCTGGGGTAGAACTCTACCCCATGAGGACCTTTCAAAAGGGAACGTCTCCCTCTGGAATATTCTTTAAGAATATTAAATAAATAAAATAAAATAAAATAGTAATAGATAAAAATGTCTAGATGGATAAGTAGAGTTCTACATTTAATAGAACTCTACTCAAATAGAGATCATCTAGAGAGGACATCACCCTCTCTCTAGAAGGTTTAAACAATATATAAAAATGGGGTCTAGAGCCTCTCTCTCTCTAGAAATCGTGTTCTAGAGAGAGAGAGAGAGTTGAGAAAAAAAGAAAGAAAAGTGAAAATCGTGTGGTTTAGAAAAACAAAAAGGGAAAAGTGAAGAAGAAGAAAAGTATCATCCATTGATTTTT